>NC_047030.1:32055124-32366552 GCF_902652985.1 Pecten maximus | reverse complement strand
GTCATGCTCTTTCACTTCCCTTTTGATAATAATTTTAGTTTACTGGGGCCAGACATGCAAAAGTCTTTTCCTCAATAACCCAGAGATCAAGAGACATGAAATTGGGCCTGTAGTATAGTGTGGTTAAGTGAAACAAAGTTTGTTAAATGCTTTTCTCAATAGCCAAGAGGTCCAGAGAAGCAGTTGATTGATGCAAGCCCATTGGGACTCTTGTTTGGTTGCGGTATAATTCCTTAAGCACTCTTTCTGGCGAAGGGATTTAAGGTCATTGTCACTTCTTATATTTTAAATTAAACATTAAATAACACTTTAAGTCCATTAAACCATAATTTGATCAACATCATGATGATTTATTTCCAAAGAAATATCTCGGATATGATAACATTCTGATGCTGTAACTAGCATAAGTTAGTATTAGTATGTATGTCCAGATAATAAGAATAGATATTCTAATGCCCAGACATAACCATCCAGTTCCAAAAATGTTCACCAGACCTGTCCTCTCACTCCTTTTCAGACCTATAATCACACTTACTATCAGACCTGTCCTGTCACGTCTCAGTAGACATGTCCATACAATTCTCATAAGACCTGTCCTCACACTTCTCATGAGACCCATTCTCACACATCAGACATACCCTAATACTTCCCATTATGCCTGTCCTCACACTTCTCATCAGACCTGTCCTCTCATTTCTCATCAGACCTGTCCCTACACCTCCTGTATATGTTTATTTGGATGATTTACCTGGAAGTAAAACTAATTATTTTTCTGATGAATGATATATATGTATAGTTTAAATAAAAATTAGTAGAAATGAAATTAATCACATCGGAATTGAGAACAAGAAAAGAAAACATGTTCTTTCTGTTTAATTTCAGGGGAACTCCGGATTGTTGACGGGACTCCAACGATTGGACGACTTGAGATATACATTCATGGAATATGGGGCGGTATATGTGTTAAAAAATGGAAATATTCTGCAGCAAGCGTGGCGTGCCGGCAAATGGGATTTACGTAAGTACGCTCTAATGGTATAATACTCGTCACATTGGCACGAAATTTATCCATTGAAGTATAATGATTTAGTTAAAAATTAAGTAGATATAATCCATCGTTTTGTGATTTAACTGTATACACACTTATGTTCCTTCTTATACTCTTGTGTGATATTAGCGTAATCCATTGTTTAAACATTTTTAGTTAGTATTACGGTTTTCTTCTTCGATATTTTCTCTTTGATATTCAGTTAAAGAAGAATTGTTGCAGAAATCAGTACAGTTTCTACAATATTCGAATCAAAGTTAGAGTTGTCATTTAACTGATACGATTTCTTATTTTTAAAAAGGGGACACACTTTCAAATACCAGTTACTCCAATCCACCGGAACCAAGTTTAAGCTCAAAAATATACTAATAAATCTTGGTGAAACCATTTTTTTTTTTTTTTTCTATATATTGGTTACTGATTTTACTATGAAATCAACCAATTGCTCTCATTGAATATACCAATGATTATTTGAGAGAAATACTTAATTGACAATTTGCCCTAACAAAATTAACGTCAATAGTATTTGTCGCTTTTTATTGTATGGATCATATATTGTATATATGAAAATGAAGGAATGAATAAAGAAAGCATTTCAAGGCTACATTATGATGTAAAAGATATAACCAAAGGTCGCTCAAACCTTGTATTTAACAAATGATTCTGGAAAAAATACATGTTCGCTTTTGTCGCTTTCTTTATTTCCCAGGGGTGGTATGACCATTACCATTGTGTCGGTGGGACCTGGAGAAGCTTTGGTGCAAGATTTTAGATGTATTGGAGATGAAGCTCGCTTGCTAGATTGTACCAAAGCCTACTTTTCTACTACTTCTTGCTCGTTCAGAGATCACGCAGGAGTTATGTGTTGGGATGATACAACCAATTCTACAAATGATGGTAAAGTTGTCGTTCCTGATGTCCTGCAAAATATTAAGCATTTTTAGTTTTTACTTTAAACCTACGGTGCTGACAAAAGCGGATCAAACTAGACATACAACAACATGTATTTGATCAATTTCATTTTCAAGTTGAATTAACATGTTAACTTTGTATATAAGACCTAATGTTTTTAATGTTAAGGTCCCAGGTTACTATGTCAGTGCCGCAGGATATCTAATTCAGGGTCCTACATTACGGTGTTCACAAATATTTTGTTCTTGTTGAGCCATCTGATACTGTCGCATTTCTAAGTTGCTATTACAATATATTTCTTGGATCAAAACTTAAGTACTTTAAGAGCTGTAGTTAGGAGTGAATCCTCAAATTGTACTGGACCCTGTCATAAAACAAGATATGAGTTGTGTTCACTTCACTTTTACTGTTACAAGCTCTAATTTTGATATGTCAGAAGGCACGCAGTTATTTTTTTATTGGTGACTAAAAAAACAGTCGCTAAACGGACGAATTTTAAAAAACACGGATACAGGCCACAACCAACTTTAAAGGTGGTAATTTTAATTGTATGACCACTTGGGAAAATTCTTTTGACATATTCCGGGGATGCAGACACCGAAATTGAACTGGTAGCCACCGGAATATCAAAGTAAAATAAGCCATTGTTTTCCAAACAATGTAGGTGCGCTAAGGCTACAAGGCGGACAGAATAGTTCAGAAGGATGGTTGGAAGTATATCATTTCGGAGTCTGGGGAACTGTTTATGATTATGTCACCCAGTGGTGGAAAGGCAACAATCCCCTAGTTATCTGTCGACAGCTAGGGTTCACGTAAGTTATCCTAACCTGTTAAGTATGATAACATTATAATTGAATAATCCATTCGGCTTTCTGAGCTTAAATGACACATTCGATATAGCTATTATATATAGAGGATGTACAGTGAGTGAGTTTTCATACGAGATGTTTACTGAACCAAATCTAAGAGATAATTATATGTAAGAGCCTTGGGGACGACATTGAAACATGCAGACAATATTCATCAAGTTTGATGTGCAGTTGTTGTGCGATTCTCAATTAATAATTAATGACGTAATTTCATTGTCAATTTAAGACCTCACAAAGGAGTGCTGAATGTCGTACTCATTGCAGATTCCAGGTGCATACCACAATTGATATTCACTGCATAACGTTATATGTCGAAGGTATATATTGAAAAATTAACTTGATGTCGGCAATAGTAAAGGTGTATCACCATATGAACTGAACCAAATATCATTCGGCACACAAACACCCTTCTGACTTTCCTAAACATTATGTCATCGTTTATTATTTTCTACATAATGATTCTAGTGTATACATTTTGTGATCCAGAATATTAGTTATTAGTTATTTTATGATATGATCGCTTACGAGAGTTCACAAAACATTTTAAGTTTACCAAGGGGCTCTAAAAACTAATCAGTTTAATAATTATATTCTAAAGATTATTTATAAATTATTACAATTTATATTATCCGTGTCATCCTGGATTTGCTCAATGGATGACGTTCACGTCCGCACTCTGCACTGCTAGAATACTGCATGTTATAACGGAATTAAAAGCTGTGTCACGGTGACCTTCCAGATTAAACAACAAGACAAGTCTAGTTTGACGATAACAAAGAAAGCTGGATATCGCGATATCGTTAAGTTGGCTAGATTTGAACATGGTTTCGCTCTTCTGTGAACCTAGCAATTCGTTAGCGTAATTTCAACAAGGATGTTTAAGTGTATCAATACCACATTTTCATTATAGAAGCGGTAGAGCGTTGTTTAATAATTTCTTCGGACAAGATGACGGACCTGTTTGGATGAGCGATGTACAGTGTGTAGGTAATGAGTCTATGCTGGTCGAATGTCCATTTGGAGGCTGGGGTGTCCAGGAACTATTTCCGATCGCGGCATTATCCAGGGACCTCCGACATGGAATTGGTATTATTTGCAGTGACTTGGAACATTATTCGGGTAAGTTGGCTTACATTTTCAAAACAATTGCTGAATAATTAATTTTTCTTTTTTTTTCATGGTAAATACTCAAATGTGATTTGTCGAAAAATTCTTTTCATTCTTTTCCGAAATTCCGAAAATTGGCGCCAAAAATGTGACGTCACAATACGACAATTGACGTTGCGTATTGATTTGAGAAAAAATAATCACAAATAAAACTCGTAAAATTGTACATAAAACATGTTTTTAATTAGAAAAAGACAATAAACTGAAATTGATTATAAGCATTAAGGTTTGTTTTTTTTTTTTATTTTCATCGGGGTATGAAAAGATTTTTTTTTGCAAACTTTGTAAAATACACTACGCCAAAAAAATCTTTTCATACCCCGATGAAATTTTAAAAAAATCAACCTCAATGCTTAAATGAAATGAACCATATGCTAAAAAAATGATAATAACACTTACCTTACGCGGTAGTTTTCCATTAATATGGATTGTGCGGAGAATGGAAAATAAAACACAACATTTTACAACAAATGCGAAGCATCGGTAGTTGTGGTGTGTACCAGTGTGCCGTCTGACCATTCTCACTTTTCTATTTTGTACTAAAATGTGTTTTCTATTCTGTTCGTTCTCCTGATAGTTATTGCCCTTTCATAATTATTCAATTCTCCGCATGATTAAATATCATTTCACAGAAGCAGACGACATGTATGGTGACATCCGACTGGCATCAGGGTCATCGGAAAAATCTGGTCGTATAGAGGTTTATGGACCAACTGGGTATGGCACGATACGGAAGGATGCCATTTCCTCTGAATCATACGAGGTTATTTGCAACCAGCTTGGATGGAGGTACGTATCTGGATGAAATCAACTTTTATTTCAATCATCAGTTTACTTAAAGCAATAATAAAAAGTAATGTTAAAGACAAGACAAAAGATAAAAGGAAGGCTTTAATTACCAATACCGGTATTTCAGCCATATAACAAAGCATCGTAAGCTTGAGTTGCAGCATTAAAGCTGACGTTTGAACTCGTTAGTCAGAGTCGTTATGTCAACCCTGGATAATACCAAGAGCTATCTTATTGATGGACGTTACGTATTTGTTTGACCAGTTCCCCTCTCCCTGTCTCATTATGAATGTGGAGTGGATCTTGTCGTGACATCTTCTCATACAATTTTAATCCAAAAGAGCTCTTTACTAGCTTGCATATCAAGCAAGCACACACTGAAGTTATGCAACTATCTTCATTATGCTTATTATAATAGAAGCTTGTCATTATACGGAGTATAGGAGGACTCCGCCTACCAAAATATATCGATGTGCTATAATATGATATGAATTGTAAGAAGGACAACTAAATAATGGAATGTCGGTATCCTTTTACCAGGGGTATAGGAGGGCATTTTCTGGTGAGACAATATTGATATCATATTATACTCAATACAGGAGAAAACAGCACATGGCCACACAAGATCAAAGTCCTTTTATCCGTATTGTTGGCACAAATAATCTGGTAACACTAGATCAATTGTAAAGCAGGAAATAATATAGTAAAAAAACTATCGAGGTAGTGTCTTAATAATTTAGAAGAGATATGAACTGGAAAACATATATCTCCCTGACAATTTCATATATACTTAAACACTGACTATCTTGGCTGTCTATTCCCAACTTACAGTAATTTAGTAAAATCTTTCGAAATCAATCGAAGAGTATAAAAGGATAATCTGAGATATGATGGTGGATCGATTGCTCATTCATGGGCATTAAATTGGATATTATCCCAGTTATATTAGGGTTATGAGAATGATTTTGGATGCTTAAGCAATTCATCAACTCTGTTGACGCTCACGAATTATTTTGGAAACATATCAAAAAGTGTTTTCCTACAATAAAGAATTCCTGTTTTCTCCTTTGTAGCACGCCGCAAATAGATGACAGTTTTGGCCCAGGCACAGGAATGGTATGGCTGTTCGTGGTGAACTGTAACGGAGACGAGGAAAGATTTGAGTACTGTAAATCATCCGGATGGGGTCTGTACGCAAGAACCAATCACGCGAAGGATACAGGTGTGACCTGTGTATAAACACAGGATGATTGGTGAGCATTCAAGGATTGAACTGCTTTTATTGATCACTTCTGATTTAAAATCCCATTTCTATATTGACTGAGGTCATATTTCTCTGCTTCACTCGTCCACGAGTCCTGTCAACCGCCTACCCATGTTCTTCTGCTTAAAAGATAATACATGTAACAATTGAATACACGACATGAATAATCAATATGATATATTTGATACATATAAACATGAGGATATAACATATAACACATGCTAGATTTAATTTTCTACGGAAGGCTTATTTTCCTTTCATTTACTTTGCCTCGGATGTATATTTCTTGCACCAATTGGCAGTTAAGAGCTGGTAACGGCCACCTTCAGCTGGTAGGGTCATTTAGTAGCAATGCCCTAAAGTTATAAATATATAGAGGTTACACAAACGAGTGGTTGTTGTATATGGTATTCCGTTCACTTGAGTTAGTTTAGTTACGAAAACACGACCTTTAGATTTAACTAACGAAATTAAAAGAAATACCATATACATGTACGATGACCACGAGTGTGTGCGACTTGTTTCAATCACAATGCCAGGTGTAAGGATATGGCCTAGATTGAACTGTCGCGAAGTGATATGTCAATTACAATAAGCTAAAAACCATTCCAACTAATAAGCAGGTTTATTCTTTTCAAAGCAAATATCTATTTTTTGAAAAATATAACAAAAACAACTGCGAAATACTTCTTTTGCGTAATCATTACCGGGACATTGTGAAGCAGCCTACAAGTGTTAGCCAATCAAATTGCATTGAGCAATGTGATCAAAATATAATTCCGGTCAAAAGTCGCCTTATCAACCCATCAATTTTTTTTTTACAGTTTTATCCACGTGTGGTATAAATTGAATGTTATTCAGCAATTGTAATGATTATTTCATGCCTTAGGAGTTGAAAAGCACCCAACTATTGTGGTAGAAACACATATCCCTTTTAATATCTCAGTCAGTGTGGTATTGTGTTAAAGTGTCCCTAAATGTCCAGTGAATCACTTCGTTTGTCATTCTGTGGTGATGGTCAGTGTAGTAAAGTTGTCATTTGCCGTTTATGTTCAGTGAATCACTGTTAGTTATTCTGTAGTTATGGTCAGTGTATCATAACGATAACTCTGTTTTTACTAAGGTACATGTAAACTTTGTCTTCTTCCTTTGCAGCTAAAAAGGTAAATAAAAACAATCATATACCTGTATACTTCTGTATATGCAAATATTGGTTTGTGTAATTACGTTGTCAGCATTTTTTTTTTAATGAAATTACGGAATCTTTCAAAAGCTATATTAGTTCTTATATAAGGCTTCTGAAATGTAAGCAAAACATTTATTTTAAATCATTTCGAGTGACAGCGTTTAGTTGTTGAAGCATTTCGGAATATTTAAGTAACCCTGGGCAAGCCGTTAGGAATTTACTATATGTTAACTTATACTAACTGATTACCTACTATCAATGTATGTATTATATTCTTGCATACTTTATTGATGTAAATGTGTCAAGAAAATAATAAGAAATCAACACAAAACGTTACGGTCGAGCTGAAACCTATATGGAGAATTTTTTTTTTTTAAACATTATACATTTCGGAACATTATAGTTATTTTCCTGGGAGTATTGATTTGATTAATAAAGGAAGATTACCTTTGCCTTTAACTTTATTTAGTACATTACCTTTTATAACATCATTTGTTTATATATAATTATTGTCGGATTTATTAACTTTCTCACTTTCTTGTCACATTTAACTGTTGGATAAGCCACTTTACTTAAGCGAAAAAGACAAACATACGAGCCTAATACTTTGGTGTGCATCAAGCGAATATCCAGGTTGTCGCACAGTGAAATTAACTGCCTTTGAAATGTGATATTTAAAATAGCACACCAGCTTTGCGATTGGTCTAGTTATTTTCCTGGTACCAATCGAATGGCTAGTTGAATGTCATTGCTTGGATGTTTTGGTTTTTAATTTTATATTTTGAAGTTAAAATGAAACACATGAAAAAAAGAGGCCCTGCCTCCGTATTTTGTAAGTAACTTGATAAAAAATTAGACTACAAGTCATTTTTTGATAAGACTATCTAAATGTTACTGACTTATTAATAGATTATTGTTATTAGTAATATGTTATTATATAATAAAACGTTCATCAATGTTACCATGTTGTTTTATTTTTGTGAGAACGGTTAAAAATGTACTGTAAACGTACATATTTTAGCGGTAATTTTATTTTAGCGCTTTTCGCGCTGGAAGCCTTGCGCTAAATTATGATTGCGCTAATTACTTTTTGTACGTTCTATTTCTATAGAAATTTCTGTGGATGCGCTAATTCATCATTGCGCTAACTGGCTAAAATCTGCAAATGCGCTAAAATTTGATTGCGCTAAATAAGTACGTTTACAGTATATCATATACAAAAGTTCAAAAGTGAGAGCGGAAAGAGAAGTTTATAACTATAAATATATGAATTATTGACAAAAATAGGTAATGTAAATGTGCTAAATCCACCAAAACGATTAATAATGATCGATTGAAAACAAAAAGGCTATCGTATGTTTAATGCCAATTAATGTCAAAATTAACCAACGTTTAGCTTTCACCAGCCTCCAGCTGGTCTAAGCGAGTAAGGTAACCGTTTTATTTAATATCATACAATGTTAAACATTTTATGACGGTATGGAAAACTGTATTACGTTTCTCCACGCTAAACGTCATAGCCTGCAATGAAAAAATATACGATAACTAGCCTCCAGAATGATAGTTTAGTCATAGTGAATGGAGGCCGTATATGAATATTTTGCTTTATTATTGCCAAGTTAATTTGTTAGATATAACGTGTATAATCTGAGTCAAAAACAGGATGATGAAAATTTTACATTGTCATCCAAGGAAAACACAAATGTTTCTTGTGTGCAATATATAAAAATACTTTTGGATAATGATAAACATATGTATTGAATCATCTCCCGGGAGGCTGTAAAGTCAGGAACGTTTCCGTCGACAAATATATACACGCGAAAAAAGAAAAGAAATGTAAGTTTATTTTCGAGTTATCAAGATTCTTTAGTAATTTGTTCATAATATGGGTTTCTCGTTTATTTTGTCATTACTGAATACCTTTTGATGATTCTTTTAAGATTTTGAAAGATTTCAAATATTCATAATAAAACCATATTAGATAAGAAAATGTGACAATATGGTACAATTTATACCAATTTAACCACTCCGACATCAAATAATATGCAATATGGTACAATTTATACCAATTTAACCACTCAAACCTCAAATAATATGGCAATATGGTATATTTGATACCAATTAAACCACTCCCATACCAGGACAACATGCTACAATGTATACCAATCTTACTAACCTGACATCAGATAATATGGCAATATGGTATAATGTATACCAATCTTACTATCCTGACATCAGATAATATGACAATATGGTACAATGTATACCAATCTTACTATCCCGACATCAGGTAATATGGCAATATGGTACAATGTATACCAATCTTACTATCCTGACATCAGATAATATGGCAATATGGTACAATGTATACCAATCTTACTAACCTGACATCAGATAATATGGCAATATGGTACAATGTATACCAATCTTACTATCCCGACATCAGATAATATGACAATATGGTACAATGTATACCAATCTTACTATCCCGACATCAGATAATATGACAATATGGTACAATGTATACCAATCTTACTATCCTGACATCAGATAATATGGCAATATGGTACAATGTATACCAATCTTACTAACCTGACATCAGATAATATGACAATATGGTACAATGTATACCAATCTTACTATCCCGACATCAGATAATATGGCAATATGGTACAATGTATACCAATCTTACTAACCTGACATCAGATAATATGACAATATGGTACAATGTATACCAATCTTACTATCCCGACATCAGATAATATGGCAATATGGTACAATCTATACCATTCTTTCTAGTCTGACATCAGAAAATATGGCAATATGGTACAATGTATACCAATCTTACTAACCTGACATCAGGTAATATGGCAATATGGTACAATGTATACCAATCTTACTATCCCGACATCAGATAATATGACAATATGGTACAATGTATACCAATCTTACTTACCTGACATCAGGTAATATGGCAATATGGTACAATGTATACCAATCTTACTATCCCGACATCAGATAATATGACAACATGGTATAATGTATACCAATCTTACTATCCTGACATCAGATAATATGACAACATGGTATAATGTATACCAATCTTACTATCCCGACATCAGATAATATGGCAATATGGTACAATGTATACCAATCTTACTATCCCGACATCAGATAATATGGCAATATGGTACAATGTATACCAATCTTACTATCCTGACATCAGATAATATGGCAATATGGTACAATGTATACCAATCTTACTATCCCGACATCAGGTAATATGGCAATATGGTACAATGTATACCAATCTTACTAACCCGACTTCAGATAATATGGCAATATGGTACAATGTATACCAATCTTACTATCCCGACATCAGAATATATGACAATATGGTACAATGTATACCAATCGTACTATCCCGACATCAGAAAATATGGCAATATGGTACAATGTATACCAATCTTACTATCCCGACATCAGATAATATGGCAATATGGTACAATGTATACCAATTTTACTATCCCGACATCAGATAATATGACAATATGGTACAATGTATACCAATCTTACTATCCCGACATCAGATAATATGACAATATGGTACAATGTATACCAATCTTACTTACCTGACATCAGGTAATATGACAATATGGTACAATGTATACCAATCTTACTAACCTGACATCAGATAATATGACAATATGGTACAATGTATACCAATCTTACTAACCTGACATCAGATAATATGGCAATATGGTACAATGTATACCAATCTTACTAACCTGACATCAGATAATATGGCAATATGGTATAATGTATACCAATCTTACTATCTCGACATCAGGTAATATGACAATATGGTACAATGTATACCAATCTTACTATCCCGACATCAGATAATATGACAATATGGTACAATGTATACCAATCTTACTAACCTGACATCAGATAATATGGCAATATGGTACAATGTATACCAATCTTACTATCCCGACATCAGAAAATATGGCAATATGGTACAATGTATACCAATCTTACTAACCTGACATCAGATAATATGACAATATGGTACAATGTATACCAATCTTACTATCCCGTCATCAGATAATATGACAATATGGTACAATGTATACCAATCTTACTATCCTGACATCAGGTAATATGGCAATATGGCACAATGTATACCAATCTTACTATCCCGACATCAGGTAATATGACAATATGGTACAATGTATACCAATCTTACTATTCCGACATCAGATAATATGACAATATGGTACAATGTATACCAATCTTACTATTCCGACATCAGATAATATGACAATATGGTACAATGTATACCAATCTTACTAACCTGACATCAGATAATATGGCAATATGGTACAATGTATACCAATCTTACTATCCTGACATCAGATAATATGGCAATATGGTACAATGTATACCAATCTTACTATCCCGACATCAGATAATATGACAATATGGTACAATGTATACCAATCTTACTAACCTGACATCAGATGATATGGCAATATGGTACAATGTATACCAATCTTACTAACCTGACATCAGATAATATGGCAATATGGTACAATGTATACCAATCTTACTATCCCGACATCAGATAATATGGCAATATGGTACAATGTATACCAATCTTACTATCCTGACATCAGATAATATGACAATATGGTACAATGTATACCAATCTTACTATCCCGACATCAGGTAATATGGCAATATGGTACAATGTATACCAATCTTACTAACCTGACATCAGATAATATGGCAATATGGTACAATGTATACCAATCTTACTATCCTGACATCAGATAATATGGCAATATGGTACAATGTATACCAATCTTACTATCCCGACATCAGGTAATATGACTGTTACGTGTAAACTTCACCGAGCTCAAATGAACACCGGTGTCTGAAAATTATTTTTCATTTAATTAACTGTATGTAACTTGTTGTAAATATTTTATTGCAAATATAGATATCTACTGTACTTGTGAGGATGGAACGTGAAAGGATGTCATGGATTGAATGCAGGTTAGAGGGCGATAACTCTATTAAAACACGACTAGAACAGCTATTCAACATGATACTTTAATAACTATCTAGATTTCAGATGTCCTGTTCCCAGTCCCTGTCTGGCCGTGTCCCCCTCTCATTTTACATGTGGACTCCACTTTGGGGCCATATCTATAATAGGAAGGAGTGATGAAATATATCCTGCCCGCGCTGTCAATTGGACTCGCTACCTTTAGCTCTACAAGAGGACATTCCATTCTGCATTGTATAGCAATAGACTGAGGGAAATTACTGCGATTCTGAGCTAGTACTTAGCAAGTTTGTCCGTCTTCTTTAGTATCATCCCGTGTTTAACCTGTTATGTTCGGGTCAGTAATATGTTACAGGTAGCGGAGATAAACTAAGGTACCCAATACAATGCTATATATGCATTATCTACTAACAGTTACCCCTCAAATGGGATACAATTGGGTTTGTTGTTTTTTTTTACAAAACAAAAGGGTCATGTTTGCAAGCTTGTTCATGGCAACTCCCAGTTTTAAAAGTAATATTTTCCGAATTTGATTGATTGAGTTTTTTGCTTTTTAGTGGAATGCTTAAACAATTAAAATGTGTTTCAGGCTATTAATTTACTAGTAACTACTTTAATACTTATCTTAACTTAATTCTAAGCAGTAGCAAGGAAGCGCAAAAGTAGAAGTTCACTAAACTAGTTTCTGCCTGTTGAACAATCACCATCATATTAGTCAAACATGATTATTTCGCCGAAGGATATACGATTCTTTCAAGCTCAAGCTAAAACATAATCTTACCGATCCAGAAATTTCCAAGTAGATTTCCAAAACCGTTCTTGTAGTCTGCCCAGTTACGATAGAAATCAACGTCTCCATTTGTCCACCTCTGTATCGCCTTTGCAAATTTTGATAAACATATTTGAGACAGTTAAGACAGAAACTGACAATTATCATCCTAAAAAGTTAATGAATGTCGTTATAATTACCAAGGGATACCATTAAGATGTACTTTGATTAATATGTGCTCTAAGCCGCATGTGGGAGGTTATGTATTTGACGTATATGAAATATCCTTTGCAGCCTAACGGGATTTTCAAATGAAAGAAACAAATATTCTGGACAAAGCAGTCCTCAGATTCCATATTCCGCCTTACATAATGAGTATACGTATAAGAAAATTGTCTTGACTTTTAAATAAAGATATATTTGTTTAAAATGTGTCTTCGTCCTTACAGTTCAGTGTATACTGGCGACGCTCACGTCTTTGAACACATCGATATCTGTGCCTCCTGTTGGGGTAATTTGGTGGACACTGGAGCCGTCGTTTGCGCATTTGATTACAGTGAAACACAATAAGGTTGTAAGCATTCCCATTGGTCATCATTACCCTAAAATTCTAGGAACTTTGAATGAATATCGAGTTAATAGTGACATATAATAACCAAGAGACCAAGATATAGAAAAATTAACAATAGGGAGATTGAAATGATCACGTATCTGATGCTAAGATTACCGGTAATGTATTATTTTGTCTGCAAAAAGACGCTTACATTTGTACGTTTAGAGTAATACATTGTTGAACTGGTTACATCAGCATTCTTCTCCTCGGTAACTAGGCTAAAGTAGATGTCACACCTTCCGCTGATCTCCGTGTACGAGAACGAGGCACAATCTTTGTTGGAACAATAGTTTGGACACTCTATGCAGTTGGGATTCCTTTCTTTGAACGGAGTATATTCACAGTGCGAAATTCGACAGCGGTTGTGAATACCTGATTTTTTTTTGGAAAATTGTACGAAAACGAAAGAACAGATGCTCGTATGGAACCTATGCAGGGTAGAACACTCGCGCGTGACCCACAATGCATAGTTGAAACGTTTGCTGGTTTATACGCAGATAACAAGATTATTGATGACTACATATTGTAATTCAAAATTTAAGAAAACCTGGATAACGTATTTATTTTTCAGGAAACTGAAGCGGCAATAGTATGCAGATGAAAATCATAACAGCTCCTCGGGCTGATATGATAACTAAAGATTAGAATATAATCGCATTGGAGGGAGAAGCTGTCGTTGAAATTATCCAAAGTTTAATGAAATGAACACCATCCGAACAGGATGTATTTCGAAAACGTGGAACCCTCGCCCCCAAAATGCAAAGGTCAAAATAGAAATTAAACTTTCGGGATCATCTTTAAGAATAAACCATATGAAAGCGGAAATAATTAGAATAACCGAAGTAAAACCAAAAATAATATCACAGACTACACTATATTCGATAAAATATTGATAACAATACTGGTAGAGGTACATGTATGATTCTTTACGTAATCAAAAGGCTTCCAGCAAAAGAAATTAAACCATAAACACAACTTCATGAAAACATTTGTGGAAATACCATTGAACGTACAAGACAAACTTTTAATTGGTCTGAAATATTGATCATATAACGGACCAGACGAGATTAATGACAACTTAAGAAATTCTATAAACGAAGGCTAAGGCAAGGCTACTCTCAACTTCTCATCACGAGATACTTCAACTACCCTAACATAAACTGGAACTCTTGGAATACCAATGGCAACAGCTCAGAAACACATGAGTTTGTACAGTGTTTACCGGATAATTATCTATTTCAAGTTATTGACAAACCTACAAGGTGGCGAGGAAACGACAAGCCATCCATTTTGGACCTAGTGTTACCCAACAACGAAAACATTATTTGGTCAATAGAACATCGGAGCCAACTAGGAAAGAGTGATTACAGAGACATCGATATGAACTTATATAGGGATTGGATTTCACTTTTATGTTAACAATGCTTTTATGGAGCAATTCCTCTAAGAATATATTCTATGGGGCGCGCTAGCGCCCCATTTAGAATATATTCTGAGAGGAATTGCTCCATAAAAGCATGGTTAACATAAAAGTGAAATCCAATCCCTATATTTACACTTACGGATGTTGTTTCTATAAGTCTTTGTGATTACAATATTTTTTCTTTGTAAATAAAAAAAAATCATATAAAAGTCGGGACACAGTGGGAGGAGTCAATTATTAGAACAGCCAATGGTGACGCTTCACAACAAATTGAGACTTTTTTCCCGCGTTAAAAAATAGTTCTGTTTTTTATTATGATATTAACATAAATAACAAAAACATTTTGATAGATTATCATATTTAATATTGTCAAACATGTTGTTTTTATACATTTAACAATGGTAAACAAACCCTTTGTAACTTAAATTGCAAATGTAAACAAAGCCATGTGCTTGGCGAAAGAAGTTCCCGTACCCTGTCATATTTTCATACGCAAGTTCAAAGGTCAATGTTTCCATGCAAGAATGGTAAACAAATCGGCCTGGTATTGTTATATAGTGACAAAACTTTGCAAGTGTAGATATAATGTAATACAACGGTTAAGAGCAGAACAAGAAGAAAAATAATTATGACAAGGCGATTTATGAAACAATAACAGAATAAATATTGAAAATTGAAAAATGGGAAATGGAGTTAAAAGAACAAAATGCATTCAATGAAACTTTTCTGATATTCAAGTTGCAGATACAGGATATTGTGAACAAGTGTATGCCAACAGAGTTAAAACTGGCGTAAAATAACAAACATACATTTCCCATGTACCACAATAAACATTAGAAAAAAAACAAAACTGAACAACCGACTTTCAAAACAAGTGGTGTCTACATCAGATCCTGATGACAAAAGAAGAAACAACAGGGTGAGAAACCAGACTGAAACGGTGAAACGGAAATTACACAAGGACAATGATAAAACAAGGGCAGAAAAAGCAAAAAACAAATCCAAAAATGATATGGAAATATATAAACTCAGAATCAAAAACAAATGTAGAAATCGGAGATCTATATGAAAATCCAAGCAAAAATAAGCCGAGGAAATTATCTATGGACAAACAAAAAGCAGAAATACTTGCTAGCTATTTCTAAAGCGTATTTGTTAAAGAAGAGGACGGGGAGACTACAACCCTACCACCTGAAGAAATCCGAAACATCATGTTAGAACTCACGATCACCAGCGACATTGTTATGAAGATACTAAATAATCAGGGACCAAAGAAATCTCCAGGACTAGACAACGTGCCTTCCGGATTTTTTGAAAATGTCCTCCTTCGCTCTTGCTCGTCCTCTTGCTATAAAATTCAACCAATCACTAAAAAGGGATCTGCTCACGAATATTGGAAAAGAGCTCAAGTATGCGCTATACACAAGAAGGGAGACAAATACGTTTCAGGGAACTATCTAGACCTGGCAGTTTGACATATGTCGTATGTACGGTGTATGAAATAGTAGTACGATAAACACGGATAAATTCGTTCGGGCAAACAATCTGTTTTCTTCGAGGCAATACGGCTTTATATCTGGATAATCTACATCACTGCAACAACTAGACATTCTAGATAAATGGACTGAGGCGATCGATAAAGGCTATTGTGTAGATAGTATTTACATGGATTACAAAAAAAACTTTCCATACCGTTCCTCATGGGCGCCTAGTCAGCAAATCTTGGATGACATCATACAATGGATCTTAGGGATTTTTCTTAGTGTATGGACAGGTGTCACGTCAGGGATCCCCCGGGGATCAGTGCTTGGCCCTCTGTTGTTTGTAGTTTTTAGTTTAAACATATTTTATTGTCAATTAAGTGAACAAAAGGATAAGGCACAAGTTATGTCAACTTATTGACGCCCTCTCCTAAATACAATATAATATTTATTGGCCTATACAATATTAATGAAATATAGCACATTATATACATGTATATATATGTACGAATGTATATCTTAAATTTTTTGCTGGACTTTATAAAATAATGCACATGTCTGAAAATATTTAGATTTACATTATCGGCATACAGATTGTTACCATACAATAAAGCATTCAGTGTTATATTAATATTTAAATTTTTTAAATTGTCAAATAAAATGCCTCTGCAATTTACATAATTTTCACATTCAAAGAAATAATTATAGGCACTCTCGCAACGATTTCCACAACTACAATCTGGACTATTTATGAGATTTACACGGAACAAATCATAATTCAATGCACTGCATCTATGTCGTAATTTAGTATGGATAATATTTGTCTTTTTTTTTAAATGTTGGGTATTTTTCTTCATCAGACCTGGATATACTTTTTTTAAAGTTGCCAAGGAAGGAGATGATCTAGTAGATTCATCCAGGTCATTCCACATGTGTAGAGATGAAGGTATAAAGGAGGAGGTAGTCAGGGAGAGTCTGTAGTGGGGAATTCTGTAATTATTGTTAGTTCGTAAGATGTAGTTGATAGTATCGCCGACATTTGGAGGAAGAAGAGAATTAAGATAATGTGGAGTTAAGTTCCTATCCATTTTGTAGAATAGACTTAATTTTCTGCGTTTTCGTCTCTCAGAGAGTGTCTCAAGGCTCGTTCCTGAGTATAAAGCTGAAACATTTACATATGATGGTAAACCAGTGATAATTCGTGCTGCCTCACATTGGACTAATTCTAATTTTATAGAGTCTGATATTGAACACCCGTCCCAAAGTTCACATGCGTATTCTAAAATAGGTAAAATAAAAGTTTTGTAAATTCTAAGTAGAGCATCTCGTTTAAATATAAATTTCAATTTCCTTAACATATTGATCTTTTTCATAGCGGACTTATATATATAATTAACATGATCTCCCCATTTAGCAGATGAACTGATTAATACACCAAGATGCTGGTGAGTCTCGGTAAAATTTACAAAAATTCCATCAAAAACAATATCAAGGTCTGCTTCAATTTCGTTTGAATTAGGTATGAAAATCATTTCGGTTTTATTAGGGTTAAACATAACTAACCATGTTTTAGCCCAATATTTACATATTTTAGTTCAATACTTCAAGATCTCTGTTAAGTATTATCTTTTGGCAGGAGTGGGAGGAAACTAAAAGAGAAGTATCATCTGCAGAGAGTCTAGAAACTGATTCAAGAAAATCGGCTATATCATTCATGTATATCAGAAATAGAAGAGGTCCTAGAATCGACCCTTGAGGCACCCCTGCTTTAATCGTACTAAGAGATGAAAATGAATTGTTTATAAAGACTTTCTGCTTACGACTTGAAAGATAATTTTCAAGCCATTTTATAAGTTCACCAGTAAAACCATATGATTTTAACTTAGTAATAAGTCCCCGATGCCATACACGATCAAAAGCTTTGGAAATGTCGCAAAATATTATGCACGTGTGCTTTTTTTCTTCGAGGGCCAAACAGATTTTGTGGTATAGTTCAATTAACTGAAAAACAGTGGAATGACCTGGCATGAAACCTGACTGATACTGATAAAACAATAAATTCTCTAACATAAAATTATGCATATGTTTGTACACAACTCTCTCGAACACTTTTCCTACTGTTGATAAAAGAGAAATTGGTCTATAATTAGTTACAGAATACCTATCATTTTTCTTGAATAGAGGCATCACATTAGCAGTTTTCCACACATCTGGATAAACACATGTTGATAAGGATAAGTTAAATAGCAATGTAAATAGGTATACAAACAGACTCAACAGTATATTTCAACATATGATGGCTGATTCCATCATGGCCAGATGCCTTGCCGAGTTTCAGTATTTTTAAAACATCTTTAACTTCACTTTGTGTAACTATTATATTACTTAATATTTCAATTTCTACTCAAGTTGGACTCAATGAAACTACCAAACTTAATCTATTTCATTTGCTCATGAATTTGACCAGATTAACACTGATCAGTGCGTATGAATACATGGTTAAAATCCTTCCGCGAAACGATTTCACTTTTTCTACATTGTTGTTACATTGTATAAACATGGAATAATTATTAAAATTATCAAATTTATAATGCATTCTTGTATTTTATGAAAGACCAGATATGCTAAATACTTCTATTTTGACAAATTAATGCTGTTTTTAATCCTAATATTGCGGACTATTTTACTCGACCGACTAGACCTGCACAATCCGGAACTCCTCGGGCTTTTCCGCAATTGGACTTGCACAAGCTTCCAGACATTAATATCTAGACCGACTTTTTTATTCGAAAAAAAAAACAATTGAAATATAAGGATTGAATCTTGATTTGGTTGATTTCATGGGATCATGAATTGAGTTGCTCTTGAGACAAATTCAACATGAACTGCTTCGCAGTTCATTAAATTTGTCTCAAGAGCAACTCAATTCATGACCCCATGAAATCGACCAAAGCAAGATTCAATCCTTAAATGTATTATTAGTTCTAGAGGGAAAAAATGGTAATACATGTTCACTGTCATCAAGAGAGGGTTGTTACTGTTTAGTCAGGGGACTGAATCTGTAGAGGGTTGTTACTGTTTAGTCAGGGGACTGAATCTGTAGAGAGGGTTGTTACTGTTTAGTGAGGGGACTGAATCTGTAGAGGGGGTTGTTACTGTTCAGTCAGGGGACTGAATCTATAGAGGGTTGTTACTGTTTAGTGAGGGGACTGAATCTGTAGAGGGTTGTTACTGTTTAGTGAGGGGACTGAATCTGTAGAGAGGGTTGTTACTGTTCAGTCAGGGGACTGAATCTGTAGAGGGTTGTTACTGTTTAGTGAGGGGACTGAATCTGTAGAGGGTTGTTACTGTTTAGTGAGGGGACTGAATCTGTAGAGAGGGTTGTTACTGTTCAGTGAGGGGACTGAATCTGTAGAGGGGGTTGTTACTGTTCAGTCAGGGGACTGAATCTGTAGAGGGTTGTTACTGTTCAGTCAGGGGACTGAATCTGTAGAGGGTTGTTACTGTTTAGTCAGGGGACTGAATCTGTAGAGAGGGTTGTTACTGTTCAGTGAGGGGACTGAATCTGTAGAGAGGGTTGTTACTGTTCAGTCAGGGGACTGAATCTGTAGAGGGTTGTTACTGTTCAGTCAGGGGACTGAATCTGTAGAGGGTTGTTACTGTTTAGTCAGGGGACTGAATCTGTAGAGGGTTGTTACTGTTTAGTCAGGGGACTGAATCTGTAGAGGAGGTTGTTACGGTTCAGTCAGGGGACTGAATCTGTAGAGAGGGTTGTTACTGTTCAGTCAGGGGACTGAATCTATAGAGAGGGTTGTTACTGTTTAGTGAGGGGACTGAATCTATAGAGGGGGTTGTTACTGTTTAGTCAGGGGAATGAATCTGTAGAGAGGGTTGTTACTGTTTAGTCAGGGGACTGAATCTGTAGAGAGGGTTGTTACTGTTCAGTCAGGGGACTGAATCTGTAGAGAGGGTTGTTACTGTTTAGTGAGGGGACTGAATCTGTAGAGGGGGTTGTTACTGTTCAGTCAGGGGACTGAATCTATAGAGGGGGTTGTTACTGTTCAGTCAGGGGACTGAATCTGTAGAGGGGGTTGTTACTGTTTAGTCAGGGGACTGAATCTGCAGAGAGGGTTGTTACTGTTTAGTGAGGGGACTGAATCTGTAGAGAGGGTTGTTACTGTTTAGTCAGGGGACTGAATCTGTAGAGGGTTGTTACTGTTTAGTCAAGGGACTGAATCTGTAGAGAGGGTTGTTACTGTTTAGTCAGGGGACTGAATCTGTAGAGAGGGTTGTTACTGCTTAGTCAGGGGACTGAATCTGTAGAGGGTTGTTACTGTTTAGTCAGGGGACTGAATCTGTAGAGAGGGTTGTTACTGTTTAGTCAGGGGACTGAATCTGTAGAGAGGGTTATTACTGTTTAGTGAGGGGACTGAATCTGTAGAGAGGGTTGTTACTGTTTAGTGAGGGGACTGAATCTATAGAGAGGGTTGTTACTGTTCAGTCAGGGGACTGAATCTGTAGAGAGGGTTGTTAATGTTTAGTGAGGGGACTGAATCTGTAGAGGGTTGTTACTGTTTAGTGAGGGGACTGAATTTGTAGAGAGGGTTGTTACTGTTTAGTGAGGGGACTGAATCTGTAGAGAGGGTTGTTACTGTTCAGTCAGGGGACTGAATCTGTAGAGAGGGTTGTTACTACTCAGTAAGGGGACTGAATCTGTAGAGAGGGTTGTTACTGTTTAGTGAGGGGACTGAATCTGTAGAGGGGGTTGTTACTGTTTAGTGAGGGGACTGAATCTATAGAGAGGGTTGTTACTGTTCAGTCAGGGGACTGAATCTGTAGAGAGGGTTGTTACTGTTTAGTGAGGGGACTGAATCTGTAGAGAGGGTTGTTACTGTTTAGTGAGGGGACTGAATCTGTAGAGAGGGTTGTTACTGTTCAGTCAGGGGACTGAATCTGTAGAGAGGGTTGTTACTGTTTAGTGAGGTGACTGAATCTGTAGAGAGGGTTGTTACTGTTTAGTCAGGGGATTGAATCTGTAGAGGGTTGTTACTGTTTAGTGAGGGGACTGAATCTGTAGAGAGGGTTGTTACTGTTTAGTGAGGGGACTGAATCTGTAGAGAGGGTTGTTACTGTTTAGTGAGGGGACTGAATCTGTAGAGAGGGTTGTTACTGTTTAGTTAGGTGACTGAATCTGTAGAGGGGGTTGTTACTGTTCAGTCAGGGGACTGAATCTGTAGAGGGGGTTGTTACTGTTTAGTCAGGGGACTGAATCTGTAGAGAGGGTTGTTACTGTTTAGTGAGGGGACTGAATCTGTAGAGAGGGTTGTTACTGTTAAGTCAGGGGACTGAATCTGTAGAGGGTTGTTACTGTTTAGTCAAGGGACTGAATCTGTAGAGAGGGTTGTTACTGTTTAGTCAGGGGACTGAATCTGTAGAGAGGGTTGTTACTGTTTAGTCAGGGGACTGAATCTGTAGAGGGTTGTTACTGTTTAGTCAGGGGACTGAATCTGTAGAGAGGGTTGTTACTGTTTAGTCAGGGGACTGAATCTGTAGAGAGGGTTATTACTGTTTAGTGAGGGGACTGAATCTGTAGAGAGGGTTGTTACTGTTTAGTGAGGGGACTGAATCTATAGAGAGGGTTGTTACTGTTCAGTCAGGGGACTGAATCTGTAGAGAGGGTTGTTAATGTTTAGTGAGGGGACTGAATCTGTAGAGGGTTGTTACTGTTTAGTGAGGGGACTGAATTTGTAGAGAGGGTTGTTACTGTTTAGTGAGGGGACTGAATCTGTAGAGAGGGTTGTTACTGTTCAGTCAGGGGACTGAATCTGTAGAGAGGGTTGTTACTACTCAGTCAGGGGACTGAATCTGTAGAGAGGGTTGTTACTGTTTAGTGAGGGGACTGAATCTGTAGAGAGGGTTGTTACTGTTTAGTGAGGGGACTGAATCTATAGAGAGGGTTGTTACTGTTCAGTCAGGGGACTGAATCTGTAGAGAGGGTTGTTACTGTTTAGTGAGGGGACTGAATCTGTAGAGAGGGTTGTTACTGTTTAGTGAGGGGACTGAATCTGTAGAGAGGGTTGTTACTGTTCAGTCAGGGGACTGAATCTGTAGAGAGGGTTGTTACTGTTTAGTGAGGTGACTGAATCTGTAGAGAGGGTTGTTACTGTTTAGTCAGGGGACTGAATCTGTAGAGGGTTGTTACTGTTTAGTGAGGGGACTGAATCTGTAGAGAGGGTTGTTACTGTTTAGTGAGGGGACTGAATCTGTAGAGAGGGTTGTTACTGTTTAGTGAGGGGACTGAATCTGTAGAGAGGGTTGTTACTGTTTAGTTAGGTGACTGAATCTGTAGAGGGGGTTGTTACTGTTCAGTCAGGGGACTGAATCTGTAGAGAGGGTTGTTACTGTTTAGTGAGGGGACTGAATCTGTAGAGAGGGTTGTTACTGTTCAGTCAGGGGACTGAATCTGTAGAGAGGGTTGTTACTGTTTAGTGAGGTGACTGAATTTGTAGAGAGGGTTTTTACTGTTTAGTCAGGGGACTGAATCTGTAGAGGGTTGTTACTGTTTAGTCAGGGGACTGAATCTGTAGAGGGTTGTTACTGTTTAGTGAGGGGACTGAATCTGTAGAGAGGGTTGTTACTGTTTAGTGAGGGGACTGAATCTGTAGAGAGGGTTGTTACTGTTTAGTTAGGTGACTGAATCTGTAGAGGGGGTTGTTACTGTTCAGTCAGGGGACTGAATCTGTAGAGAGGGTTGTTACTGTTTAGTGAGGGGACTGAATCTGTATAGAGGATTGTTACTGTTTAGTGAGGGGACTGAATCTGTAGAGAGGGTTGTTACTGTTTAGTGAGGGGACTGAATCTGTAGAGAGGGTTGTTACTGTTCAGTCAGGGGACTGAATCTGTAGAGGGTTGTTACTGTTCAGTCAGGGGACTGAATCTGTAGAGGGTTGTTACTGTTTAGTCAGGGGACTGAATCTGTAGAGGGTTGTTACTGTTCAGTCAGGGGACTGAATCTGTAGAGGGTTGTTACTGTTTAGTCAGGGGACTGAATCTGTAGAGGGTTGTTACTGTTCAGTCAGGGGACTGAATCTATAGAGAGGGTTGTTACTGTTTAGTCAGGGGACTGAATCTGTAGAGGGTTGTTACTGTTTAGTCAGGGGACTGAATCTGTAGAGGGTTGTTACTGTTTAGTCAGGGGACTGAATCTGTAGAGGGTTGTTACTGTTCAGTCAGGGGACTGAATCTATAGAGAGGGTTGTTACTGTTTAGTCAGGGGACTGAATCTGTAGAGGGTTGTTACTGTTTAGTCAGGGGACTGAATCTGTAGAGGGTTGTTACTGTTCAGTCAGGGGACTGAATCTGTAGAGAGGATTAACGTTGTTACTGTCAAGTTCATTTTATTAGAGACGAATCTACATTGATCAGCATGCTAGCTTCACTTAAAATTGATGAATTTTTTGCTTTGAAAAAAATTATGCTGAAAAAATGAAATTTTGGTTGACTTCAGTTTCACCTGTACCTGGCTGTTATAAAAGTTTCGTGTAAGTGAAGCATGCATACACTATACAAGTACATGCATAGTTGGCGTACTCTTTGATAGGGATTTGGTGTTCCTGAGCGGGTGTCATGCAAAGAACGGCCGCCAAAAGATTGTATGCCTTGCTGCAAATTACTGGCAGTGTAATCAACACCTACAAACCAGATTAGTCATTACGAAATACCATTAACACTTCAATTAAATCATGCTTAACTTGATATAGATTTAAATAAGCAGGTAATTATATTACCATGATATATATCTAACTGAAAATAAGCTCATATATAACTACCTACAAATAATAAGCTCATGATAATTATCTGCAAATAAGCTCATGCCCACAAATTAAATAAGCCCCATTAATTAGGCATAATTATCAATTTATAAAAAGAATCATTGGTGATAATCTGAAAAAGGTTCACAAAATTAAATAAGGCCTTCAATTCCAAAACTTATCTTGCATGTAATGTTTACAGTATAAATGACCAAGGAAGCTATCAAAATAAATATGGTAGATCAAACAAAAACATGTTTGGTTTCTACACGTCTGATTTATACATATCTGAAGCATTTAACCTTCCCAATGAATATAACAGTCGTTTGTCATAAAGTAATAGATGTATTATAACAAGAGGCCCAGAGGACCTGTATCGCTCACCTGGATTTCATGAGATATGAAACAAGAATGATGATTAAGTATATTTGTCACTGGTATTGCTATGTCAATATATCATAGGCATTTTATATGCGTACGTGAGGTTTTTATGCCAAAAAATGCATTAATCCACGAAATAAAATTAACTTTTGGCACAACCCCATAGGGATTCTACCACACAAATGTGGGTGATATCCATTGCTTAGTTTCAGAAAAGAAGTTGTTTAAACCAATTGAACCCTTTTGACCCTGCCTTCTGCACCCCGGGTGGAGTGGGAGTGAGTTCTTTCCTTTTTAAAATTTTGAATCCCTACCCAAAAGGATGCTACCAGGCAAATATGAGCGATATCCCTTGCTTAGTTTCAGAGAAGAAGTTGTTCATATCAATTCAGCCAAATTGACCCCTCTTGTCCCCGCCCCTCAGGCCCCGGAGGGTCAGCCTCACCATTTGTACAATTTTGAATGCCCACCCAATAGTGATGCTACCAGGCAAATATGAGCAATATCCATTGCTTGGTTTCAGAGAAGAGGTTGCTAATATCAATATATCAATTGACCACATTTGGCCCCGCCCCTCAGGCCCCTGGGGGGCCAGCCCCATCATTTGTACAATTTTGAATCCCCATCCCATAGTGATGCTACCAGGCAAATATGAGTGATAGCCATTACTCGGTTTCAGAGAAGAAGTCGTTTATATCAATAGCGCAAAAATGACTCCTTTTGGCCCCGCCCTAGAGGCCCCCAGGGGGTCAACCCCATCATTTGTTCAACTTTGAGTCCCCTACCCATAGGGATGCTTCTGACCAAATTTGGTCAAATTCTGATTTGTGGTTATGAAGAAGAAGTCAATTGTTGACGGACGGACGGACGACAGACGCAACGGTATGGCATAAGCTCACCTTGGTCCTTCAGACCAGGTGAGCTAATGAATTGTCTAGCTTTGTATAATTACCAAATATGAGATTGCATGATTCTAGTCCGGCCTTCCTGATAGCGGTCTGGACCTCCTCCATGGTACTGAACTTGTCCAGGATAGTGTCGTAACTACTACCACCAAACATATTAAATATACTATTGTTTTGAAGCTGGCTAAGGTTAGGGTACAAGTTACTTTGGGAACTTGTGCTGCCAGTTTGTTCTTTAGATGACCTTGACCTTGTGCTGCCAGTTTGTTCTTTAGATGACCTTGAACTTGTGCTGCCAGTTTGTTCTTTAGATGACCTTGAACTTGTGCTGCCAGTTTGTTCCTTAGCTGACCTTGAACTTGTGCTGCCAGTTTGTTCCTTAGATGACCTTGACCTTGAAGCAGAGGAGGATGTCTTTTTACTGCTGCTTCCACAACAAGTCCACAGTACGTACACAATCACACAAAATATAATCACGCTGATTATTTCCATAGTTGTTCAGTATTATGAAGTTTTAATTTTCTCCTTTACAAGTTTCTTAAGTGTTGACAATGATTATCTGTTTAAAAAAAAGTCATTATGATCAATTACAATTCAGTGTTAGAACATACGGGCAGCCGGATAGTCTAGATCTCAGACAAGTAGATTCTCCAGCCAGGATAGTGGTTTAAAATTCCAGTAGCCCAACGTACTGAATAGAGAAAATCTTGCTATAAAAATATATATGTTGATATTGTCTTTTCTTGATATTAGATTGCTATAAAAATGTTAATTAATGTATAAATCACAAAGTCACATGTCCATCAATATTTATTTATAAAATTGTGTACCTAGTTTTGATTGTATTTATTCGTATTTTGTTGAAAACCTATCTTAGTTTCAGAAATAAAGTTCTTATAGCCCTGTTCATGTATAGGCCTAATAAATCCATACCACGGGGTTCTGATAACATATATCCTGAGCAGCACAATAGCTTGGTGATGCAGGTGCT
This sequence comes from Pecten maximus, assembly GCF_902652985.1. Lineage (NCBI taxonomy): Eukaryota > Metazoa > Mollusca > Bivalvia > Pectinida > Pectinidae > Pecten > Pecten maximus. Next base: position 32,339,866 of record NC_047030.1, on the reverse strand, counting down.
ATAGCTACCTGTTGCAGAAAGAACAATAGGTATACATGTATATATATTACCGAAAATGATAGCATACAGTGTTTTAGCTCCATCTACATAAAATTGTACCAGATCTGTTGGAATGTCCAGGTCTGGTTTCAGGGCCAGATGGAAGTATGTGTTGGGGATCCGAAGGTTAGATTTGAATTTCCTGGCGTAGTTGTACTGTGGTGAATATTTATATGTGATACAAGCTAGGTGCTACCAGTGATGATCGGCCAGATACGTATACCCTCACATGATCATAGCGGAAGTCATTTACGTTAGATACATAAATAAATAGTGTTCGTCTAATCTGGTGTTGTTCATTTTGTAAGAGTTAAGTCCCTTGAAAGTTCATTTTGTAAGAGTTAAGTCCCTTGAAATTGACCTGAAATCGCGATAGACAAAATATTATCGATTTTCTTACAAACTACACATTTTTATTTAATGAAACTTTATATTACTATATGTTTAATACATACAAAGTGAAAAATCCTTTGATTTTGCAGAAATAACTCTTGCATTTTGCTGTGGCGTACATAAACACGTATGGCATATATTTAAGTGTAAAGTGCTTTCAGCTTATTGTGATAATTTGCATTCATTGACTGACATCTATCTTACAACAAACTTTTCATAGCTTTTCTCAGTAAATACTATTTATTTAGAGTCAACAGGAAGTTATGATAAATAATTTCCAGAAATGAATAAAAATAATGTAATCTTGCATCTATTTTTATAACTTGTTGCTTATATAATTATCTTTCAAAACTTGAATAATTGTTTTCCTCTTTGTTATATATATATATATATATATAGTAATAATAATAAAAAACACAAACCAGAAATTCACACTAGCGCTTTCACATGCTTTGAGAGCAAGCTCTTCAGGTGTAATATATATATATATGCTAGGCGATTGGGTGCCGTAGATCGTGAGTTCGAGGCCCAGTTAGGGTACGAGTCAAAAAGTTGTCTTCCTTCGATATATATTTGTGTTGCTAAGTTATATAAGGGAAGTGTTCATGCAAGGAAGTTATTTTCCAATAGCAAATTATCTCCCCTTAGTTTTTGTTTGCTAATTATAAAAATGTCATGCGTGAAATGTGTTGTACGGTAAAAAATGTCACTCACACACTTTCTCCCCAATGGGAATTTTAAAAAGATTGGCAGGTACACTGCACATGTATGCTAGCTATGCAAATTTAAATAAGACCTCGCATATATAAAATTTAAGTTATTGATGAATTACCTGATTAATGGAGTGTGTAAGCATCAAACGCTACTCTAATAATAATCAAGCTGGCTGAAGTGCTTACAGAATTATGAAACTGAATTGAAATGAGAAAGAAAAGAGAATACTTGAGGGGCAGTAGTGGTTATTTTGTGTCAACGCCAGACTTTTATAGTATTTTATGGCTAACGCCAGAATACCCAGAACAACCTCTTATTCTTACCGGTATGTGTGGTCTATATATTTTTAACTAGTCATCATCATCATCATCATCATCATCATCATCATTCTTTATTCCTCAAAAATATGAGAGCGTATATTACAAGTAATAATAATGAAAGTTAGAAATTATCAGAAAATCATACGATGTACAAATATATCATTAATATAAATTCATTTGTTCATCAAATCATTTCCTTTTGCTGGTGGGTGTATTCACCCTTGACATATAGACTACGTTATATCGGCAGCGTTGAAATAGAGCTGCGCCGCTTTCCATAGAAAATAAACACTGTCTAGTGCGAATTCGAAGCATACAGCTTTGCTATCAAATTCATAATTGTCTATTTCTCCTTTAAATAGGGCAATTACAAAATGTTCTTCTTCCATCTTCGATAGTATCAGATACGGTTGGACACCATAGTAGTTTATAACTTTGTCCATGAAAGTGTCAATAATAAAAAATGTCACATTACAGTCAGTGACGAAATGCCTAATTACGTCATAGAAGGGTTTTCTGCACTTCCCGCAAATTTTACTATTTTGTTCTGTAGGTGGGCATGTTATCATTTTACAGATGTATAATATTTCTTTCTTGTTCGTATTTTCCAACTTTAACAAGTTGTATGGTTCACTATATGTCTTATGTACATTTTTAAAACGATTAAAATCAGAGTCATTGTTCATTCTTTCTTCCAGTTGTTTGTCTTCATGTATATCTATCGCGGCTTTGACGATATATTTCCACTCACGTCGTCTTGGAAAGTTGTTGTCTTTAGCATACTGGGATATGTATGATGCTAGATCGTACTTTTGGAGAATGTCGACTATATCAGGCACGAATCCACCTTGTCTTTTCGATGTTCCATTGCGTTCTAAGAATTTAAAAAGTCTGCGGATGAAGATATCTTTCGTTATACTGTTTGGTGGACTGCTAATCAAACAGTGTAGAAAATTCAGTTTCCTCTTTTCAATTTCGCTATTGATTCTGTTAATGCCTAAGATCGTTTCACACATATCTGACCTTGAAGATTTCCTCACATTAAGAATAACCTTCGCCACATAGTGCTGGAAAACGTCTAGCGATTGTTTGTCCTTTGCTGTCATATTGTTCCACATTTCTGACCCGTATGACACAGCTGGTAGTATAACCTTCTTATAAATGTTAACAGAAGTTAATGGCTTAGTGTGTGTACAGTCTGATCCCATACGAGTAATAGCATGTAACATATTTCTTCCTTTTCTACAACCTCTTATTCGTACCGGTATTGTGTGTGGTCTATATATTTTTAACTAGTCATGTAGGGGTCCATTTTTTTTAATTGAAGATAGGCATAGCCCTAAATAGATGGCAAGTACAATAAACAATCAAAATATCAAACAACTATCACCTATTACTATTACCCCATCCACATTTTAACTTCGAAAATTTTTAACTGATACTGCTTGTTCATGGTATACGTTTAATGTCCCGGCCCTGTCTTGAACAAGTTATTGAGCACCGTTATATGCAATCTTTTTGATTGAAAACGAAGCTCAACAACTACCGAAATGATGCAGTTGAAGAAAAGGAAAGGACGATCTCATCACTGCATGGCATTAAAACATATTATCTTATTAGTCCGTGATATCGCAAACGACGTCCTGTGCATGCACCTGTACAATAAAGTATGCCGAGATGACCCCAAAAAGTGCACCTGGTGATAGTTGATTATATAATCGCATGACCTTTCAACCTCGTATGTAAATGAAGAATCTGGACAGGCTGAGGGAGCCGTTTGGAAAATGGCGTTCTGAGCGAGGAATTCGGCGATGTTTTCACGGATTATTGTGTTTTGGATGTAACAATTCGTATTGAGTGGCACGGTAGGTTAAAGATGAATGTTTTCTGATGACGGTCGCATATAGTGTGCGCCGTGTCAGTTTGAATAAATGTGTTTTTTAGTCGATTGAAGTGAGATGGGGTGCCGTTTCGCTCGTGGCGTTGTTGCCAACCTTCAGCTTAACAGATTACACATACCACTGTCATATAAAAAAAAAATTGAAAGTCATATTTTCTATGCAAGCGCCTGTGATATATACGAGCTCAAGGTAAAACACAGGTAGATCCCCGCGGGTATTACACACTGTAAACATTGGACAGCAATGTTGTTTTCAAAATCCCATATACCTGGCTGTTTTGCAATAAAAACATTTTGTAGGTGCCCGACCCACGTTTTAACAGTCTAAAGAATAAGTAAGATGAGTGGGTAAATCTGAACAGGGTGATATGACTTCTAAATATTTAATTTTTTCGGCATAGCGTATAATATTCTTTTGGTCTCGGATATGACGCGACAGGTGGCGTTACTGGTTAAGATGAAGTATGTGGATGTATCTTTTCAAATGACACATTAATATAATTATATTTCTGATTGAAATGTAGTCTTATTATCACCAAAAATGATTCAAACTGATATAATTTTGTTATCCGAGCTGAAACACATTAGTTTGTCAATTTATTTCACCAGCAAACCACCAGCATTAAAACTGAATGCCGTTTATCGTTTTTAAAGATATTTCTTGTTAAATTATAATTCCTATCCCTGTTTTAAAGTAGGTACTTACACGTGAGTATATCCCAGCTGGCAGACATACGTTGAAAAAACGTTTCTTAAACGTACCACGAATCGTTGCACAAACGTTTCATACAAACGTTTGATTCACGTAAGTTTGTCCATTGGAAAGACGTCATCCTAACGTTACACAAACACGTTACTTAAACGTTTTTCTCACGTTATATACACGTATTTTTTCCGTGATTGGAACGTTGCACAAACGTGATTGAATGTGCAGTTGACGTTTCTCAAACGATTAAGTAACGTTATTATTCTTCAATTACGTTTCTACAACATTAATGCAACGTTAATATAACGTTTCTGCAACATTTATGTAACGTTAATATAACATTTCTGCAACATTTATGTAACGTTAATATAACATTTCCGCAACGTTTATCTACCATATATTTGACGTGTCTGCAACGTTGCATAAACGTTAAAATAGACGTTTCTCTTATTATTTCGTAACGTAGTAAAACGTTTAGGCAACGTTTTGTAATTTCTATGAAACGTTAATGTAACTTTTCTGCAACGTTTATCTGACATTTATTCGACGTTTCGGCAACATTGCATAAACGTCATTTAGTTGAAATTAGACTTCATACAGAAAAAAATCGTCACGAAATGAAATCTTTCTTCAATTCTGGTGAAATGAATGGATCGCCACGTTGTATTTCACTTCACGTCTTTTTTCACGCTGTGCTACGTTTTCCAGTGTACACCAATGTAACCTTTTATACAAAACATGACATGCTATATATTTTAGTGACAACACTTTATTTATTATTTGATATCCAGTATTTTCCTCGTTTCACACAGACTCGTCTTCACTGCTCGTCACACTGTCGTAGATTTCCTCTGAAACAAAAATTATAAACATCGATACCTTACAATTTTTCTGCTCGGTCATTTCTTGTTTTTTTGTTTTTGTTTTTTGTTTCGCATTTTAAATAAATAAAATCTATAGTTCCCGTTCTTATTCAGAGGGATAGACCCGGAACTATCGTTTTAATAGGTTGTCTAGAATGATTATCAACTTACACTCAAGAATTCTTTGTAAGGTAATATGATTGATTAGATCGTACAATTTTCATTTTAACTTCTAAAAAGTGTTTAAAGTGACATTGGTCTGTTACCTTGTGTTGTGTCCTTGGTCAATGTTTTCCGCCCATTTAGCCGATGATTGCTGTATTTCAACCAATTTTTTATTTTCTGCTCGGCTTCTGCGTAGGGTAGCCCCACTTTTTTGGCTGCACCTGAAAATAAAAATGTGTATGAATACTTGGTCTTACTTTGAAAGTTCAAATTTGAAAAGTACTCCCGAGATATATCACAACAGTATTACCTAAGACCGATTTTGCTAGGCTGGTCCTTGAAAATGCCCGTTTCTGTCCCCTACCAGCCCAGTTAAATGAAATCGCTAACCCATTGGTCAAGGTAGCCTCCATGATTCTCTTTATTTTGTTGTCGCTGGTATGTCCTCCAAAACTAGCGAGGTATGTAACCTGTCAAGTATATTGATGTTTATTTAGAAGGTGTATTTATACAATTCTAGACATGATGTATAATCAAAATTCACATTTTGAATCGAGACGATTAATTTTTGAAGTAACGTTTTACTGACCACCGCTTTATCCTTTTTCTCTCGAAGGATATCTTCGGCCTTAAGGAAAGCTTCGTCCGTGGATAGAGGGAAACCATATTCCTCTTCAACATTAATGACATCGTCAACCTGGACTTGGTCTTGTCGGCTTTTTAGGGCCTGTAGTAGCACAGTGTTTTGCTTCACGTGCGCTTTAAGCTCATGAAGTAGGGTTAGAATTGCTTTGTCATTGGCACCTACAACAGGAGAAATCAGATGTTATTCACCAATCAAGTATTAAAAATTGTCTCAGACAATATTTTACAATAGATATGGTTCGATATAAGCAATTTTAATTTAACGGAACATCAGCAATACGTATCATTTACTCAATTGATCGAAAAAAATTACCAGCTGGCTCTTTTGGTTCTGCTGACCGAGCAAAACTTGTAGAAGGTCTGACAGGTGTGCGTAACGCAGACGGTACTGTCGGTGGTGGGGGAAGATCTGGCATTTCAGTTGCTTTTTTCTTTTTTGGTGCCGAATGTACAAATGCAGGATGATCCTCCTCTTCATCCTCATCGCTCGATGTAACCAGTCGAGATGGCGGACGCGAACTAAAACAATATCAGCTCGTGTAATATTGTAGTTCATTCAATTAAGTTGAAGAAGAAAACATGGGAAATAGTTGGGCATTGTATGCAATAAAGCTATAGGATAAAGCATGTTTATCCACTATTAAAAGATATTATTTTAAAAAGCCGAATATGTAAGAATTACTAAAATTGTTGTAAATATTGTATATTCTATTACTTATCATGACCATGTGTAGGACTAGTTTTTAAGCTCTAGATGTTATCAAGTATAAATAAAGACCCTTATTTTTATTAGCACTACATGTACATGTATTTAATATACAAAGCACAAAAGAAAAAGACAATTTGACAGAATAAATTTAAGCTACAAACTTGAGATTTGGTAGAAAAACATTAATAAAATAAACTTGAAACTGAACTAATATGAATTACTCCTATTACATCAACTTCCCTACTGTCGTAACTGTTCGCGTATCAAAATTATGTTTCGTCAATCGCTTACCTTCGCTTCATCAGTGATGCCTCGTCATCTGTTGAGATCAGAGGATATCGTCGCCTTGGATAACTTTTTCCTGGCCTTGTCATAGGTTTCTGGAGAATGAATGCATACTTTAACAACAATACTAAGAAAAAACAAACAAAAAAAAAACAACGTTTTGGTCAACTACAGTAATATGCCTTAATAGTTGATTAAATTTTACAAATTCCAGTCATATAATATTCAATTGAGGATACGTGTATATGTAAGAATGGGCCTTTTTTAAGACAAATTCTGAATGGAAGTGAATAAAATGTTTAAATATTATACATTATATCACATTGATGACACACTTTTGATTACTTACCCGTTTCCTTTAAAATACGAATATTATGTTTTTCCCAACTGGGGTCTGGGATTTCTTTTTTTTCTACAGCCTTTTTAACTCCACTTGGTGTTTTGTTAGGTGGCCATACACACTCTTTATTGCCTTTTAAAATCCACAAAGCTGGTACGACCTCAACTTCATTAGTTTTGGTAAATTCAACCACCGCATACATCTTTCCTATTTAGAATGGATCAAAGGAAACGCTACAAAGCTGTCGCCATAAGGCAGAAGAACAATTTTACACGATATTTCATTGATGTTAAATGTAACTAAACCTTCTGTTATTTCTTTTATGTATGCTATATTTATGAGACAAGATTCTAAAGGATAGCTATAAAATGGTTCTACAACACGGAACTTTTGACACACTAATTTATTAAATAATTTAATAATAATATTTCTAACAACATAATAAGAGCCATTCACCATAAGTGCATTATTTGGTTTTTTTGTTGAAATGAGAAGATTTTCTAAGTAAAACATGGAATTTCTATGCTAAAAGATTACACGTTGGACAAACGTTTCATTAACGTTTAACTTTCAACTGAAGAACTGGAAAATTTACGGAAAAACGACAGCGTTTTAATCACGTTTATTGTACGTTGCAGTTTAACCATTAGAAACTGCGTTTGGCATTACAGAAATGTAACGTTAAACGAACGTTGTAGAAACGTTGAAATGCAACTGCAACGCTTGCAACCATCTATGACGTTTCTGCAACGTGTGTCTGCTAGCTGGGATATAGTTAGTAGAGATTATGAATGCGCGCGCTCACAGCTCACCTGTGTCAGTACCCCGGGGACACAACAGTAAGGTCCATGTGAGGACGAGTGTGTAGGGGACACCACAGTAAGGTCCATGTGAGGACGAGTGTGTAGGGGACACCCACAGTAAGGTCCATGTGAGGACGAGTGTGTAGGGGACACCACAGTAAGGTTCATGTGAGGACGAGTGTGTAGGGGACACCACAGTTAGGTCCATGTGAGGACGAGTGTGTAGGGGACACCACAGTAAGGTCCATGTGAGGACGAGTGTGTAGGGGACACCACAGTTAGGTCCATGTGAGGACGAGTGTGTAGGGGACACCACAGTAAGGTCCATGTGAGGACGAGTGTGTAGGGGACACCGCTGTAAGGTCCGTGTGAGGACGAGTGTGTAGGGGACACCACAATAAGGTCCATGTGAGGACGAGTGTGTAGGGGACACCACAGTAAGGTCCATGTGAGGACGAGTGTGTAGGGGACACCACAGTAAGGTCCATGTGAGGACGAGTGTGTAGGGGACACCACAGTAAGGTCCATGTGAGGACGAGTGTGTAGGGGACACCACAGTAAGGTCCATGTGAGGACGAGTGGGTAGGGGACACCGCTGTAAGGTCCATGTGAGGACAAGTGTGTAGATGACACCACAGTAAGGTCCATGTGAGGACGAGTATGTAGGGGACACCACAGTAAGGTCCATGTGAGGACGAGTGTGTAGGGGACACCGCAGTAAGGTCCATGTGAGGACGAATGTGTAGGGGACACCACAGTAAGGTCCATGTGAGGACGAGTATGTAGGGGACACCACAGTAAGGTCCATGTGAGGACGAGTGTGTAGGGGACACCACAGTAAGGTCCATGTGAGGACAAGTGTGTAGATGACACCACAGTAAGGTCCATGTGAGGACAAGTGTGTAGATGACACCACAGTAAGGTCCATGTGAGGACGAGTATGTAGGGGACACCACAGTAAGGTCCATGTGAGGACGAGTATGTAGGGGACACCACAGTAAGGTCCATGTGAGGACGAGTGTGTAGGGGACACCACAGTAAGGTCCATGTGAGGACGAGTGTGTAGGGGACATCACAGTAAGGTCCATGTGAGAACGAGTGTGTAGGGACACCCACAGTAAGGTCCATGTGAGGACGAGTGTGTAGATGACACCACAGTAAGGTCCATGTGAGGACGAGTGTCAGGGGACACCGCAGTAAGGTCCATGTGAGGACGAGTGTGTAGGGGACACCACAGTTAGGTCCATGTAAGGACGAGTGTGTAGTGGACACCGCAGTTAGGTCCATGTGAGGACGAGCGTGTAGGGGACACCACAGTTAGGTCCATGTGAGGACGAGTGTGTAGGGGACACCACAGTAAGGTCCATGTGAGGACGAGTGTGTAGGGGACACCGCAGTAAGGTCCATGTGAGGACGAGCGTGTAGGGGACACCACAGTTAGGTCCATGTGAGGACGAGTTTGAGGTTAATTAATGTGTACACTTGAATATGAGATATTATCTTGATTGTAAGTGACCTTTGACCTTCTGACTAAAAAAGACAAGAATTCTAAACAAGCACTCTTGATAAGGAATTAATGTGAATTTTCTGTCTGATTGGAGAAAATGACGATGGACGACACCATTACGAAATCCCTAACGATATTAAATTGGGAAGGGGGGTATGGGATATCAACACTCGTCACATCTTGACCGATTCCGTAGCTACATCAAATCGAGGTTAGCAGAATGGAGATAACCAGTGATCAAGATCATATTAGTACTTCCTATGAAATAATGATAACGAAATATTACTCTCAAAACCCAAAATTACATTTCTGCAGAATTTCAGATTTTCTTTTCGTTTTGTATTATCATATTAAAAGTCAGAGAAAATATCAATGCTGATATAATCTACAGAAATCTATGTATTCTATGGAAAATCTAGAATTGATCTGATAGCCAATTTTCTTCAACGAATCATTATCAAAAATACCAAGCTCAAAGGACCACGAAAACTTCCACAATACTTTATGTAACAAGAGGCCGATTGACCTGAAGTTACCCGAGTTCTGATAACGACACAGAAAGTCATGTTTTGTTTTTAAGTACAAGAAGGACCTCATAAGGTCATTCATTTTTAAAAACGATATCCCCTCTTTCCTGTATGCTACTGACCCAATTTCATGACCTTAGGCCTCTTGAGTATTAAGAAGTTAGGTATTAAGAAGAAACCGTTGTATTAAGAAGAAACCGTTGAAAGGCTGTATTACATTTGACCCTGATGACCTTGAAAGTAGGTCAGTTTATTCGTTTATTTGAACAAGCCTGGTCAACTTTATCACTGCATAACTGTGGTTGCTTCCGCAGAGACAGAGAAGCAAAACTCACAACATCACCCACGACTTACAGAGCCAATGTGAGTCTGTTAGACAAAAAGGTGAGTAAACGTGAAAAGCCACTATGAATTTGCATTGAAACTTCTCTGATAAACAAACTCATCGGGGGATGTAGCGCAGCGTGTCCAGGGTTGGGTCACGTTCTATTTTTGGCTGTTTATTTCATATTTTACTTATGAGTTGTTGCCTAAACTGAGCAGAATTGATTGAAGGAAATTAAATGAAGATAAACACACAGGAGACTATATAGTTTCTCTTGATAACTATTTTTTTAAATACAAACAAACACGGAGATGCTTTACAGTTTTTATTTAACACATTTGGCCCCCGTGACCTTGAATATATGTCAAGGCCATTGCTTTGGTAGACCTTTATCCCAGAATGCTATTGGCCCAATAAAATGACTCTAGATCTAGGGTTCTTGGTAATTAAGAATTTATTCAAAGATATGTACACATTTGACCCCTATGGCCTTTACAGTAGGTCAAGGTCGTCCACTTAAAGAACTTTAGTAGCCTTTCATCCCAACATGCTACTTACTCAAAGTCATTGCCCTTGACCAGTTCGTAAATGAGGAGCTGCTTAAAGATTTTGATACACTTGACCCCTGAGGCCTTGAAAGTAGGTAAAGCTCATTTATTTGAACAACTTGATTAGCCTTCAATCAAGCATGATACTGCCTCATTATCGGGGCTCTAGACTTCTCGGTTATTGAGTAGTTGTTTAACGATTTTAACACATTTGACTCCTGTAATTATGAATGTAGGTAAAAGTAATTTATTTGAAAACCTTCAGTAGACCTTCATCCCTGCTTGCTGCTGGCCCAATACATGTATCATGATTCCTGGTTTCTTGTTTATTGAGAAGAATATCTTTAAATACAAGAGGCCCAGAGGACCTGTATCGCTCACCTGGTTTCATGAGATATGAAACAAGAATGATGCTGAAGTATCATAGGCATTTGATATGGGTACATGTACATTGGTTTTATTTTAATACTAAAAATGCCAAAAAGTGCATTAATCCATGAAATGAAATTGACTTTTGGCGCGACTCCATAGAGATGCTACCACACAAATGTGAGTGATATTCATTGCTTAGTTTCAGAGAAAAACTTGTTTAGACCAACTGACCCCTTTTGACTCTGCCCTCTGCCCCCTGGAGGGGGGGGGGGGGGGAGTCAGCTCCTTCCTTTATTCAATTTTGAATCCCTACCCCAATAGGATGCTACCAGTCAAACCATTGCTAAGTTTCAGAGAATAAGTTTAAATCAATTTAGCCAAATTGACCCCTTTTGGCCCCACCCCTCAGCCCCCTGGCGGCCCGAGTCAACCCAAACATTTGTACAATTTTGAATCCCTACCCCATAACCATGCTACCCCATACAAATGTGAGTAATATCCATTGCTTAGTTTCATAGAAGAAGTTTAAACAAATTGACCAATTTTAGCCCCGCCCCTCAGGCCTCTGGGGGGTCAGCCCCATCATTTGTACAATTTTGAGTCCCCTACCCATAGGATGCTTCTGACCAAATTTGTTCAAATTCCGATCAGCGGTTAAGAAGAAGAAGTCAATTGCTGACGGACGGACGGACGACGGACGCCACGTCCTTCGGACCAGGTGAGCTAATAATATTTATTTCAAGATATTTACATATTTGACCTAAGGTAACCTTAAATGCAGGCCAAGGTCACTCAGTTGAATAGTTTTGTATCCCTACTACTTGCCCAGCATAATTGCCCTAGGCTTCTTAGTAATTGAGAGGTCGTTTCAAGATTTCAACACTTGAGCCGTTAGATCCTGGGAAAAAGTCATTCAGTCGAACAGTAAACTTTCATCCAAGCATGCATCTAGCCCAATATTATGATTCTGGGCCTGTTGGTTGTTGAGAAGTCATTAGCCTTCATCCAAGCTTGCTACTGCTTCTTTTCAGGGCCCTAGCTTTTTAATTGAAAGAAAGTTGTTTTAAGATTTTAAAACACGTAACCCCGTGACATGAATGTAGGTCAAGGTTATTGTTTAAAAACTTGGGTAACCCAAAACGGTCGACTCCAGCCAAAAGGCGATCGTAATAGGTCATCTGAGACTTTGTCTCGGGTAATCTAAAAATTGGTAGCCCTTCATCCAAGCATGCTTTTTGCTGAATATCATGACAGTGGGCCTCTTGTATATTAAGAAGTTGAGTATTGGGTTTTTAAGGTAATTCATTTGAACAAACTTGGTAGTCATTCATGAAAATAAAAAGAGGCCCATATAGTCCCCTGAGGTTTGATATATTTTGATTTGATTTGATTCCCGTGACCTTGAAATTAAGACCAATGTCATTACCCCAAGCATGTAATATGCCCAATATCAGTTCTCTGGACCTCTTGCTCATGGAAGGAAGTCATTTGTTTTAAAGATTTCAGCACATTTGACACCTGTGACCTTGAATGAAGGTCAATGTCATCCATTTGATCTTGATAGCTCTTCACACCAGCATTTTTTAGGTCCAGTATCATATCTCTAGCCCTCTAAGGTTATTGAAAAGTCAACAAGAGGCCTAGAGGGCCTGTATTGCTCACATGGTTTATTTGAGCAAACATCAAAATAATGTTTATGTTCCATTTGCTAATAGCTTTATTTTGATGTATGATGATGTTGTGCAGATATCAACTACACTGTACTTCAAAGATAAAACCCAGTAACTAAGTCAAGATTCTACCTAATTGTATTTAAAGAAACTATAATAAGTCCTTTGGGTGGGGAAAGAACCCTGGGCCTATTTTTTATTGGTTTCACAGATAAAACAAAAGAAATAAGTCTTCAAGGGTGGAGAAAGATCCCAAACCCTAAGTGTGTAGGGGGGGGGGGGGGGGGGGGGGAGTTCAGAGTCCCATTATTTGCATAAACTTGAATCCCAGCCTCCTAGGGATGTTACCACTGAAATACCAATGTCATACATGGCTTAGTTCCAGAGAAATCATTAACATCAATATTGCCAAATAGACCGGGGGTACCCCTATGAGCGATGTACATAACTTAGTTTTAGAGATGTCAGATGGACCATTTATAGTTTTTTAAATCCCAACCCCTTAGGTATGCTTCCAGTCAAATATGGTTTTTGCAATTTAGCAAAATCGACAGCTTTTTTACCCTGCCTCTAAGCCCCCTCAAGTCCCCAGAGGGTCAACCCCATCATTTGTACAATATTGAATCTCTGTCCCATAAGGATGCTACCAGTCAAATATGAATGATAGCCAATGGTGGGATCAGCCTCACCATATGTACAATTTTGAATCCCTACCCCATAACAAAGCTACCATACAAATGAGTGATATACATTGCTTAGTTTCAAAGAAGAAGTTGTTTATATCAATTTAACCAAATTGACCCCTTTTGGCCCCGCCCCTCGGCCAACCAGGGGGTCAGCCCCACCATTTGTATAATTTTGTATCCCTACCCAATAAGGATGCTACCAGTCAAATATGAGAGATACCCATTGCTTAGTTCCAGAGAAGAATTAAAAAGTCGTTTATATCAATTAAGCAATATTGACCCCCGTTTCCCACCCTCTAGCCCCCAGGGGTCAGCTCCATCATTTGTACAATTTTGAATTTCTACCCAATAAGGATGCTACCAGTCAAGTATGAGTGATATCCATCAGCCCCACCATATGTATATTTCTAGTCCCCACTCATGGATGCTACCAGTCAAATGTTGTCCAATTCCAATCAGCTGTTAAGAAGAAGTCAATTGTTGAAGGACGGATGGACGCCAGACGCTGAACATAAGCTCACCTTGGTCTTTTTGAGCTAAAAATGTAAATTGTTTAAGAACAGACGACGCACGACGACAAACAAAAGGCTGTTAGGGAAAGCCGTTTTAAGGACTAAGGTACTATTGGTGAGAAATATCTTATCAGTATTTGTTAAGGAATTACATTGTTTTTGTTTGTGGATGCACATATCATAGACAAGGGATGTTTAAACAGTCCATCCTCCATGTTTTCTACAAAATAATAAAGCCAAGTCTTCTTTAGATACGGTTTATTTATTTTAAACAAAAAAGAGATGTTGATATGCAATAAAACAATTTTTAACTTCACTGAATTCATATATAAACTCCTTATGTCAACACTGTGGAATATTGAATATCAACTCCTTATGTTAACACTGTGGAGTATTAAATATCAACTCCTTATGTCAACACTGTGGAGTATTAAATATCCACTCCTTATGTTAACACTGTGGAGTATTAAATATCAACTCCTTATGTCAACACTGTGGAGTATTAAATATCCACTCCTTATGTTAACACTGTGGAGTATTGAATATCAACTCCTTATGTTAACACTGTGGAGTATTAAATATCAACTCCTTATGTTAACACTGTGGAGTATTAAATACCAACTCCTTATGTTAACACTGTGGAGTATTAAATATCAACTCCTTATGTTAACACTGTGGAGTATTAGATATCCACTCCTTATGTCAACACTGTAAAATATTAAATATAAACTCCTTATGTTAACACTGTGGAGTATTAAATATCAACTCCTTATGTTAACACTGTGGAGTATTAAATATCAACTCCTTATGTTAACACTGTGGAGTATTAAATATCAACTCCTTATGTCAACACTGTGGAGTATTAAATATCAGCTCCTTATGTTAACACTGTGGAGTATTAAATATCAACTCCTTATGTTAACACTGTGGAGTATTAAATATAAACTCCTTATGTTAACACTGTGGAGTATTAAATATCAACTCCTTATGTTAACACTGTGAAGTATTAAATATCAACTCCTTATGTTAACACTGTGAAGTATTAAATATCAACTCCTTATGTATTACCACATACATATACATGTATATAAATGTTGTATACATAGTAATACCACGTACATATACATATACATGTATATAAATGTCTTATACGACAAACTTTAACATAGTAATACCACGTACATAAATGTCTTATACCACAGACTTTAACATGGTAATATCACGTACATATACATGTATATAAATGTCCTATACCACAGACTTTAACATGGTAATACCACGTACATATATATGTATATCAATGTCTTATACCACAGACTTTAACATGGTAATACCACGTACATATACTGAAACGAAAAAGAAACGCAACATGGAAAATTGTGATTAATTTTGTATTAAATATACATATCTGTATAAAAATCGCGGAAATAAACATGCACCCTGCCTAACACCCATACCAATCTTCAAAATCACCCAAGTGTGACTAGAGACCTATGCACTTCCGGCGCGGTAAAAACATCAAAAACCGTGCCTGTACAAACATATGCGTTCTTTTTTCATTCAAACCAGTATCAATTCATCACTAACATTGAGCCACATCATCGCCAATACTTTTGCAAACAATAATTCCTTTTACAATTATGCCACGGTTATCAAAGGTTGATAGAGGACGTGCTATAGCGATGCTTCTGGCAGGGAACACGCAACTTCACGTCGCTCGACAATTCAGAGTTCACAAATCGACTATTAGTCGATTAGTTTCACGTCTTAACGCAACAGGAAGAGTCGATGACCAGCCGAGATCAGGACGTCCACGCGTAACGTCGCGACGTCAAGACCGGGTTCTTAGGTTGGCACACCTGCGTAACAGGAGATTAACGGCCGCTGAAACGGCAAGGAATACGATTGGTAATCATAACCGTCGAATTCATCCCCAAACAGTGATCAACAGACTGCGTGAGGCTAATTTGCGTGCAAGGCGACAGTACGTTGGTTTACCACTAACACCGCAACGTCGAGCACGTCGTATGCAATGGGCAACGGCACATATGCCCAGACGTTTTCCTATGAGACGTTGGAGGTCTATGCTCTTCACCGATGAATCTCGATTCACGTTATTTCGAGCAGATGGCCGTCAACGTGTGTACCGGCGTCGAGGCGAACGTTTTGCTGACGCCTGTGTTTTGGAACACGACCGATTTGGGGGTGGATCAGTTATGGTTTGGGCGGGAATCTCCCATGGTTTGAAGACGCCTTTGGTGATAGTCAATGGGAATTTAACGGCCGTACGCTATCGGGATGAGATCCTTAGGCCCCATGTTGTGCCGTTTGCTAGGCAGCATCATCTAACCTTTCAGCAAGATAACGCGAGACCACACGTTGCAAGAGTCTGTAGAGACTTTCTTGCGACACAGAACATTGTTCCTATAGATTGGCCTCCATATAGCCCCGACCTGTCCCCAATCGAGCATTTGTGGGATGAATTAGACAGAAGAATTCGAAATCGCCGTAACCCCCCAAATACCCTCCCTCAGTTAGCAAATGCACTCGTCCAAGAATGGAATAACATTCCAATACGGAAAGTCAATGCCCTGATGAACTCAATGCAACAAAGAATTAGAGATGTGATAACTGTTCGAGGAGGACACACACGATATTAGGGCACGGTTTCAAAACTGCTGCCATTTCAACTTGGATTCACGTAGGGTACTACCAATCATGACCTTCTAGCAAAGTGACCTGTTCTTAAAAATCTCTAAACATTCAAAGGATGTTACATCAATATTCAATATTAACTATTACATATGAAATTTAAACATAATGCTCACAAGTATTATTTTATTAAACCTACAATTTGAAGTTGCGTTTCTTTTTCGTTTCAGTATATATGCATGTATATAAATGTCTTATACCACAGACTTTAACATAGTAATACCACGTACAAATGTACATGTATATAAATGTCTTATACCACAGACTTTAACATGGTAATACCACGTACATATACATGTATATAAATGTCTTATACCACAGACTTTAACATGGTAATACCACGTACATATACATATATATAAATGTCTTATACCACAGACTTTAACATGGTAATACCACGTACATATACATGTATATAAATGTCTTATACCACAGACTTTAACATAGTAATACCACGTACATATACATGTATATAAATGTCTTATACCACAGACTTTAACATGGTAATACCACGTACATACATGTATATAAATGTCTTATACCACAGACTTTAACATGGTAATACCACGTACATATACATGTATATAAATGTCTTATACCACAGACTTTAACAAGGTAATACCACGTACATATACATGTATATAAATGTCTTATACCACAGACTTTAACATGGTAATACCACGTACATGTATATAAATGTCTTATACCACAGACTTTAACATGGTAATACCACGTACATATACATGTATATAAATGTCTTATACCACAGACTTTAACATAGTAATACCACGTACATATATATGTATATCAATGTCTGATACCAGACTTTAACATGGTAATACCACATACATATACATGTATATAAATATCTTATACCACAGACTTTAACATGGTAATACCACGTACATATACATGTATATAAATGTCTTATACCACAGACTTTAACATGGTAATACCACGTACATATACATGTATATAAATGTCTTATACCACAGACTTTAACATGGTAATACCACGTACATATACATGTATATAAATGTCTTATACCACAGACTTTAACATGGTAATACCACGTACATATACATGTATATAAATGTCTTATACCACAGACTTTAACATGGTAATACCACGTACATATACATGTATATAAATGTCTTATACCACAGACTTTAACATGGTAATACCACGTACATATACATGTATATAAATGTCTTATACCACAGACTTAACATGGTAATACCACGTACATATACATATATATAAATGTCTTATACCACAGACTTTAACATGGTAATACCACGTACATATACATGTATATAAATGTCTTATACCACAGACTTTAACATGGTAATACCACGTACACGTACATGCATATAAATGTCTTATACCACAGACTTTAACATGGTAATACTACGTACATGTACATGTATATAAATGTCTTATACCACAGACTTTAACATGGTAATACCACGTACATATACATGTATATAAATGTCTTATACCACAGACTTTAACATGGTAATACCACGTACACGTACATGTATATAAATGTCTTATACCACAGACTTTAACATTGTAATACCACGTACATATACATGTATATAAATGTCTTATACAACAGACTTTAACATGGTAATACCAAGTACATATACATGTATATAAATGTCTTATACCACAGACTTTAACATGGTAATACCACGTACATATACATGTATATAAATGTCTTATACCACATACATGATTTATATAAATGAATTATTTATTGACATATTTATACAATAGACCATAACATGGTGTAAATGTTCATTTTTAACACAGCTATATACGACCCTGTACATCACATTACAAACACATTCATTATAATGGTTTTATACAAAGTTGTGTACATTGGTACTCATACAGCATAAACAGTTGTTTACATGTTGTATCGATAACATAGTACCTTATTTGTAGCCCTACAACATATCAGTGATATTTGTAAATCTTAGGAATCTATTTGTAATATCTATAATGTTAAAGCTCCATACTATATAGTCACTGTCAACTCTTCAACAATTGTATTGTTTATCTAGTCTATATACTATTTATACAAACAAAAGTCAACAAACAATAGTTACACAAATACAACAAACAAAATTTACATATCAATTGATAAATATATGTTTTCTGTAAAACATCACACTCCCGAAAAAACTCTTCCACTGTTATATATCCTAACTACAGTACATGTACCGGTCACAGTATTGATGTTATAAATCCTAATTACAGTACATGTACCGGTCACAGTATTGATGTTATATATCCTAACTACAGTACATGTACCGGTCACAGTATTGATGTTATATATCCTAATTACAGCACATATACCGGTCACAGTATTGATGTTATATATCCTAATTACAGTACATGTACCGGTATATATCCTATATAGAGAGAGAGATTTCTGTTTTTTAAATAGATTTATCTCCATTCTCCATTAAATAAAGATATCTGTATTTAAATCAAAGACATTTGTATTTGAGATGGAGATATCTGAATTTAATTAGACATCTCTATTCTAAATACCGATATCTTTATTATTAAATAAGTGAAGATATCTAAAACAAAAATGATATCTGTATTTAAATAAAGATACAATGTATTTCTATTAAAAAAGAGATCTCTAATCAAAGACATATATCTGAATTAAATAGGTAAAAACCCAAACGGCGTGTCATACAGGTATCAGACATTGTGCAGCATTTTAAATGAAAATCAAAAGAGATAGCTTATTTATAACAGTTGAAATATTTCTTTTCAAGAATGAACTATTTGTAGAACTTTTGGATTAAACAAAGATAGAATTTTTTTTAGCTTTTGGGAAAGAAAACAAAGAAAAAAAATATCAATACTAAAATCTCTTGCATGTCAAATATTTAATATTTATATTTAAAATTACATGACTGTTGTTTACAGTTCTGTAATTTTAATGAATCAGTCACCATAGAGATTTTTTTTCTTTACTTCGTTCTCAAGATTATTCATTTTTTCCTTCTTTCTTTCAAATAGTATTTACTTAATGAGTTAGCAGATACACAATACTATAATGTAAATCGTCTGGAATGCACGTAAAGGCCCGAGTGGTTCCCTAGATCCCTACCCTGTCCTACCCTGTCCCCCAGTCTGTGTTGAGCTCTACCAGGCGGTTATTAGTATCACCACCTTCCTTTCACTCGGACCTACCCGAGGACACCCCCTATCGGCGAAGAAAACTTCTACAACTGCCGACTTTTGTTTTACATTTTGTAAATTGTGACGAGAGTAAAAATGTCTCCTCAATTTTATCTCTGTTTGGCTCTACATCATGCCACACAAGTCAATGTACAGAAGTGTGAATATTTAGTACTTTATTTAGTAAACAATGACGATGAAAACTTCTATAACTGCCGACCTTTGTAAACAGATTCATTCTGACAGCATTCAAACATTCTGTGTACGAGTTACAACCTGACAATTCCTTGACAATACCAACACATATCATCACATCTATATAATATGTTGATATTTTCTTTAGAACACTTCGCTTTTGTTCAACATTTCAAGTGTTCATCCAATTATAATTCTAACTGACATTGTTTAACTGTCACTGTGACACTATTTTCTAAAGTGTGACGCTGTTTTTTAACAGCGACGAGGATACAAAGTTTTCCTAAACTTTCCTTTTGTTTAGTTCTACATCATTTTATACAATTTAGTAAACATAAATTAATGGGAATATTTAGTTTTATTTAGCAAACAATTGAACAAGATGGTCATACAAAGGGTTGTTATACTCCCCCCACTTTCTCATCCTCTCTGTCCGTTTCTTTGCCAGGTCTAAAACAGATTCCCCGTCATTAGTAAGTATGGTCGTGATGTCATACTTACCTCCTGTTCTCTCTACGTTCTGTTTAACGTGACATTCACACTCGGTGAACATGTCTACATCTGATGTCCACCTGGCTATGTGATGTAGACAATTATACCCGTCGTTATCTACAGCTGTAGTTAGTGCTGGGTATAACTTACACAGCTCTAAACTAAGCTCCCTGTGTCCCCCACCACAACTATAATGTAATATTGTAAACCCGGCGTTATCTACAGCTGTAGTTAGTGCTGGGTATAACTTGCACAGCCGCTTACACAGCTCTAAACTAAGCTGCCTGTGTCCCATCATACAACTACGATGTAATATTGTAAACCCGTCGTAAGTTACAGCTGTAGTTAGTGCTGGGTATAACTTACACAGCTCTAAACTAAGCTCCCTGTGTCCCAACATACAACTATAATGTAATACTGTATACCCACGGTTATCTACAGCTGTAGTTAGTTCTGGGTAACACTGACACAGGTATAAACTAAGCTCCCTGTGTCCCTCTCTACAACTATAATGTAATACTGTATACCCTAACACGTCCACTAACTGTGACATGTACTGACCACACACACAACTCCTATGTACAACACGACCATCTTCTGTCTCACACTTATGTTGTACTTTATCTCTATTCAATGATTTAAGTACCAATCTCTCCACTGTCTGAAATATACCACAGTTTCCTGTCCGTGCCACAAAATGGAGCGTGCTTTGTCTATTGTAATTATCAGTCTCATGTACCAAGTGTGGATAAGTGTCACACAACATTGTCACCATCTCTTCTCTCTCAAACAAACACGCCTCGTGTAGGACATTGATATTTCCACTATAATATGATGATCGTGACCTGCGTGCCCTCGCTGTAGGAGTGATGACTTTACACTTAAGTAGTTTATTTAGTAGTTGTACACTCCCACCCTTCACCACACAAAATGGTGTCTCCTTGTCAGGTTTAACACCTTTAGACAGGAGAAACAAAGCACATTCATCTGAACCAGTAGAGCATGCTTGATTAAACAAGGCATGTTTTATCTTGTGGCACAAACTGTAGTCAACATTCTGACCACTAAGGTATCTGACAAATCCCTGTAGAAACTGGCAATCTGTCCATACATCTAATTCAACTAAATATTCCCACTCTCTAGAATCCCAGTACCTTTTAGGATAAACAGATTTACACTCTTTCATCTCTTTGACGATACGTTTATACATGGCATTGGTTTGATCATCAGATGATATAACTATCCTGTTTGGGGTGTTTTTTGTTGTAGTTATATAACTGAGTAACTTGCGGGGACAATTCTGTATGTAGCCAATGGGAGTTTTCTCTCCATACAGAAGTGCCACTGTTTCCTCAATGGAGTCGTGGCTGAATTTGTAACAAGGATACAATCTGTCTTGTTTTTGGGTGGACTCTTTTTTCACCAGCGAACCCAACAGACTTTCTAACGAATCCCTCACAAATTCAGCTTTCCTCTCCTTGTTGTAAACATGAAGTCCATACCTTGGATCAACTTTGACTACATCAACAGCAAATGCTGCTTCTAACAATGTTTTATCAACATTTTCGTTAGAAGGGTCTAAATCATTTTCCATCACTTTGCCTCCATTGAGGAACAGATACAGCAGCCCATAAAATTTTCCATTCTTTAATTTAGCTAAACAAGATTTCACAAAATGAAAAGGTCTTCTAAAGAAGTTGACCCTTTCTGCTTGCAAATTAGGTGTGTCCCTGAATAATCTACAACATTGGGGAAACCCAATGTCAGGACATGACTTTAATATCTCTTTCTCTTCATCATCTGTCCATTTATCAAATTTAACTTTTGGTTCATACAACCTTAATAATTTCCGTTTTTCTTCTTCATCTTTGTATTCACTGAGATCAACAATGTTCTCTTCAGTGAATATTTTTTTCGAACAAGAACTATCTAAAGAATTTAAAATTTCACTACGGATGGTTATGACAAGGATATTGCCCTCAGAGTGCTCACTTTCACACAGTTTTGAAAGAATACATTCTTCTCTTTTCTCCCATTCATCTACATCTCCTTTACACACAACATTCTTCCCAAAAATATCATCGAAATAGATAACTAATCCAGACTTTGGTGCCACCAAATCCACGTCCTTGATGTCATGTAGTTCCAGTGGCTGTAGACATCGTTTCTGTTGGCCCTCCTCATCACAGCACAGGAAACGGAGAAGTTCAATGGCAATAGACGACTTCCCATCTCCTGTGTTTCCCTTGATTATAACCATCCTGTTCTTCAGTTTTTTCTGGGCTTCATGGAAACTTTTGGTGGCAATAAACTGATAACTTTGTCTATCTCTCTTTATCTTAATTTTTGTTGTTTCTACAAGGAAAAATTAATGAACACTAAGATTAAACATTTCTACCAAATAGCCAACAACTACAAGTACCCTGTAGGGAACAGTAACTTTTGTAAAAACAAGATTAGGTGGCAGAACTGACATATCACCAAGGTCCTCACAATGTGTGTGTTATGAATTATATGTAATGAATATGTACATTTGTATGTACATGTAGTAAATAGTTTCAATAATCATTGTATGATTTGTGTTGTGTCCGTGGTATTATAATAGAGTAACAACCTATCGTACTACGTCTTACCTGTCCGTGGTATTATAATAGAGTAAAACAATCGTACTACGTTTTACCTGTCCATGGTATTATAATAAGAGTAAAACAATTGTACTACATTTTACCTGTCCATGGTATTATAATAGAGTAAAACTATTGTACTACGTTTTACCTGTCTGTGATATTATAATAGAGTAAAACTATTGTACTAAGTTTTACCTGTCCGTGGTATTATAATAAAACTTTTGCACTACGTTTTACCTGTCCGTGGTATTATAATAAAACTATTGTACTACGTTTTACCTGTCCGTGGTATTATAATAGAGTAAAACTATTGTACTACATTTTACCTGTCCGTGGTATTATAATAAGAGTAAAACTATTGAACTACGTTTTACCTGTCCGTGGTATTATAATAAGAGTAAAACTATTGAACTACGTTTTACCTGTCCGTGGTATTATAATAGAGTAAAACTATTGTACTACGTTTTACCTGTCCGTGGTATTATAATAAAACTTTTGCACTACGTTTTACCTGTCTGTGATATTATAATAGAGTAAAACTATTGTACTACGTTTTACCTGTTTTTTTGATTTTCTGCTCTATTCAAGGTGATGTAACAGTATACCTGCATTAATGCACAATATTTATTTTTACTGGAAATATCATGTTTACATTTGGTATTTTGATTTGATCAGTTTGATCCATTTGTGTAAATGAGGGTGGGTCTATAGCGAGAGCATGTTGTGTGTGATGTGAGATTTACATGTAGATTTAGACTTTATTAAGAAATTTTTGATTGTATGTGTTCAGAATGTTTTAATCTCTTCGATCCAAAAATATGTTAAAGAACAAACCCAGCGACTTTGTCATTTGTAGACATTTTCATACCCACTACATGTGTTCCTCTAAACCCGAACTTAACCTGGGTGTAACATTGTAAATGGCATTACAGTACTCAACATAGTCAAACTGATTTTCTACATGTAGTAACAGTGTTCTTGACTTTTAACCTTGTGACAGGAAATCTACCCGAATCACTGAGATAAGAGTTACGGACTGAGAGATGGAGACGATCTATATCCCTTCTTTACCTCTCTGATTTGACAGGTTTCTCTGTCATGAATACTTGATAATAATTTAGTTACTGTATAATCAACCATATTAAAGATCAAGCAACACCTGACCTTGACCTTTGGTGGATGACTACATTAATGATTAATTTTATATACAAAACCTGTATGTTGTGTGGTCTTGTAAATATCAATGTTTTAATTTGTTTCACATGTTACTGTCCCTGAATAAGTTGGTCAATATGACTGGCACGCTGGATCTCTCTTCCACCAAGAAAATATCTTCACATTCAACCTCGTTCAGCAAACTCACCAATCATGGCTGCCAACTTAGGATCCCTTTCTGTAACACAAGAGGATATCTTTTATTAAATATATCACAAATAATGAATATGAATTAGAGATGAACTAGAAAATGTTTTTGAAATACAAAAATGTAGTCTGTGAAAAATTTTGCTTAATAAAACAGGAGATCCTAGAAGGCTCTTGACACCAACAATTGAATGATCTCTATTGGTTCTATGTAAAACAGATCTTTTCTCTACTTTTCCCATCTTTTCTCTTTTCTTTATGATCTAATGACATCAATAACCTTAACATGAAATCTCAAACATAGATCTAAGAGCTTTTTTAGAATCACACATAAATTTAATACTTTGGCCATCAAATTCCAAGATGGCGGCCTGTTAGCCATTTTTTCCCTGATCAGTTTCAAAATTGAATTGGTACAACAAGCGACTGGTACAACAAGCGACTGAGTGAAACCTACATGTGAAGTTTGAAAAATATTCAACCAAGCATTTTCAAGAAATAGTGATTACAATGATTGTTTACGGACGATGGACCACATACCAAGGACCACAGGCGTAGAATGATTTGAATAGCCCACCATCTGAGGATAGTGGGCTAAAAAGTTATCGGTACTAAAAACATACAGCAGTTTGAAATGCTTTATTTCATTCGACCAAAAAAATGTAATAAACTCACCGTTCATGGCCGTCAGCTTAGAATTCCTTTCTGTAAAATAAAATGATCTCTCTGATTAAATATATCACAAATAATGCCTATGAATTAGAATTGAGCAATGAAATGTTGATGAAACAAATATGTTTAGTCCATTAAAATTTTCTTTGATATAACAAAAGATCCCAGAAGAATCTTGTCACCCACCGTTGAATGATATGTATTTGTTGTATGATAGACCTTTTCTCAACTTTTTCCTTTTTTCATGTTTTCCTTTTAATCATCTGATGTTAACGAATACTTTACTATGAAATCTAAGAAAGGTCTACGTAGAACTTTCTCACAAATACGGAGATAATAAACTTAGACCATCAAAATCCAAGATGGCGTCCATTTCCCCAAAATCAGACTCAAAATCAAAATGGGCACAACTAAGGACCAAGGGGAACTTCCTGTAATGTTTGATAAATATCCATCCAGTACTTTTAAGAAGTAGCGATAACAAACTTCAATTGCCAAAATCCAAGATGGCCACCTGTAGGCCATTTTGTTTTGTGAAGTTTGAAAAAATATCTTTCCTGTACTCTGGAACATTTTCTCCAGGTGGGTAATGACATATGTAGTGTCTCGGACATTGGTCATTAGTCTGATAAAGGTGACAGTTAGTCATCGAAACATCACACTCATTAATATCATATTGTGTTTAATATAACTTTTATCTTATCCCTCCTATGCTTCTCAAACCAGAGGACCATGGGTCATATGACTCTAAAAACCCTTGCACTGTTGTAGCATACATACTTGGTAGCCAGTAAAGTGGCACTGTTGGCCATATCTTGGATTTCAGACCAACCCGAAAAATAACAAAAACTTGTACAGGACCATTTCAGAATCATTGTGGCCAAGTTTGAGTTGAATCCCACTGGTGGAACTTGAGAAGTTTGAAATAGCTAGGTGTTGTTCAGAAATTGATGATTGCACAATCATGTTACAAAATGGCCGTAATGACTGCCATGTCAAAGATTTTACGAGGTCGAAAAATAATAGCACTTTATCGGCTCTACTTCCTTAACATTCCTACCAATTTTCAGCTCAATGGTTCCAGTGTAACTGGAGCAGAAGTTTAAAATGTGTTTTTCAAGATGGCTGCCAGTGCGGCCATTTTGGATTTCAGACTGACCTAAGAAAATAACAACACTTGGTAAAAACCATCTCAGTATCATTTCAAGCAAGTTAGAGATCAGACCCAATGGTGAAACTGAGATGTTTGAAATGTGAAAAGATTACGCACGGCGGATGATGTACATATTACAATGACTATAGGTCATCCTGACCAGGCCATTGGGTCAGAGGACCTAAAAATAGTGATAACGATGATTGTTTATAGACGATGGACCATGGACCACAGATATAGGACAATTTTAATAGCCCACTATCACATGATGGCCGCCTAAATAGTTATTGGACTTTATTTTTACAGGGTTAGTGTTTGTGGGTGCCTTATTATTTTAAGTATCGTTGTATTTATTTACTATATCTATATATAGCATAGTTCTACCATTTCCTATGTGATGATTCAATGAATAAGACCTTTTGGGTGTAAACATAATCTTTGGCATTCATCTTTTCATGACCATCAAGCAAATATATCTTTTCCAAATTACTGGACTTGTTGGACCCTCCATTTATATTATTTTTGTATCTACATCAAACATATCTTACCCTTTAAGGTATCCACATCTTTTGTTATGGTGTCTTGTCTGTCCTTCACGTCGCTGACTTCCGCTGTAAATACAAACATATGTCATTGTACAGACTGACTTCTGCTATAAAT
Source organism: Pecten maximus (assembly GCF_902652985.1). Taxonomy (NCBI): domain Eukaryota; kingdom Metazoa; phylum Mollusca; class Bivalvia; order Pectinida; family Pectinidae; genus Pecten; species Pecten maximus. The sequence continues at coordinate 32,312,754 of NC_047030.1, read as the reverse complement.
ACAAACACATGTCATTGTACAGACTGACTTCCGCTATAAATACAAACATATGTCATTGTACAGACTGACTTCTGCTATAAATACAAACATATGTCATTGTACAGACTGCATGACTTCCGCTATAAATACAAACATATGTCATTGTACAGACTGACTTCCGCTATAAATACAAACATATGTCATTGTACAGACTGACTTCCGCTATAAATACAAACATATGTCATTGTACAGACTTAATATTGAAATTAATGTAGCAAAACATCAAGTATCCTGTATTTATTACAAGAGGTGCAGAGGGCCTGCATCTCTCACCTGTATATTTCAGTAATCACAGCGAAATACTTTCATATCACAATATCATTTCCTACTATTTAAGCTGTCTCTCCCTACACAAAGACAAACATATATCATTGTACAAACTAAACATTGAAGTTGATGTTGTATCTATTATAAATACTCTAACGTCTAAACACAACATCTCAGATGGATCCTGATGTAGACCATCGACCAATCGTCATCAGTTGTAAGTGATATTTTCTGAAGTCAGTGAAAGATTTGAATACAAACCATTACCCTGAGACTTTAAGTATTCAAAAGGAATTTTTTTAAAAGACCAGAGGGTGACCTTTATTGGATAATTTTAAGGCTGATCTTTTCTCTTCTTCCTCTTAATTAAACAAGAGATCCCAGAGGGATCTTGGCGCCCATTATTGAACGATCTTCATAGGTTCCATGTCAGAATGATTATCTCTCTATTTTTCCCTTCCTCTAACTAATCTGTGTAAATTGAGAGACATCCCTCCAGTACTTTTCAAACAAGGGGAACCTATATATGAAATTTGAGATTTAGTGATAATGGCTGCCTGTCCGCCATGTTGTTTTTCAGATTGGTCCAAGGGGCCAAGAGGAACCTAAAAATTAAATTTTAGAAAGATCTCTTAAGTACTTTCTAATAAAAAGCGATAACAAACTTCAATTGTCAAAATCCAAGATGGCTGCCTGTCGGCCATGTTGTTTTCCGACTGGTCCGAAATACAATATGCATAATTAGGGACCAAAGGGAACATACATATGAAATTTGAGACAGATCACTTCAGTACTTTCTGAAAATGGCCACCTGTCGGTCATCTTGTTTTCCGATCAGTCTCAAAATCAACCATGCACAACTAGGGACCAAGGGGAACATAGAAATGAAAGTTGAGAAAGATCCATGAATATCTTTCTGAGAAATAGTAGTAAAACAAGTTGTTTTAGGATGGACAGATGAAAGGATGGATGGCCAGACGCTGGACGAAGAGCAATTTGATCAGCCCACCATTTGATGATGGTGGGCTAAAAATGTTATCTTTCTTGTATTCATAAATACAACCATTTCCAAGTTACTGGACTTGTTAGGCCTTCCATTCATATCTTACCCTTCATGTTACCCATATCGGTTGTCAACGTTTCTTGTCTTCCTTTGGCAATGTTCATTTCCTCTGAAAAGACAAACAATATCAATGTGGAGACTGAATATCAAAGTACATGTACTGAATGATAAACAAGACATCTAAATGTAAATTTATTAAAGATATCACAGCTGTAAGTTTGTAATGTTTCAGGACAATTAGATGTAATAGTGATGTTGGTATAGTGAGGATGTAGAAAATGTATTTATAGTAACAGTGACCTCAATTTTGACCCAAGGATGCTGAAACCCAAATTGCTCAAAAGCTGCAGGCTGTAAGTGATGAAGTTTGAGGACTTAGAGAAAAGTGTTGGTAGACCAAGGGTCATCAAAATCTATTTATAGCATGTAGTCTCAATTTTAACTCCAGGTGGGTGACATCTGAACTGGTATGAGAGATGGTGGTGATTAAGTGTGTCAATTAAGGTTCAAGACAATTAGCTAATTAATAAAGTCCATTGAGCATGAATCACATGGTGTCAATTAATAAAGTCCATTGAGCATGAATCTCATGGTGTCAATAAATAAAGTCCATTGAGCATGAATCTCATGGTGTCAATTAATAAAGTCCATTGAGCATGAATCACATGGTGTCAATTAATAAAGTCCATTGAGCATGAATCATCTTGTGTTTCTTTTCAAATTCATGCAATGATCTTAATTGGGTCTATGCAAGAGTGATCTTTTCTCCTTCCCTTTCTCAACGTCAACCTGTACAAGGGGAACCTACTTGAAATTATAGAAAGATCTATAAAGTTTGAAACAGGTGTTGTTCAGGAAAACCATGATTGTGCAATTAATCATGTTACAAAATATTCACCGTGGCTGCCATAGAGTTTTTACGAGGCTGAAAAATAACAACATGTGGGTCGTCCCCCGGGTACCCCAAGAGATAAAGATAATCTACAAACTTCAATGGTCAGAATCCAAAATGACTGAATGTCATCCATTTTGATCCCTGGGTCAGACTCAAAATTAAATGAACTTAAGCTATTGAGGGGAACCTTATCATACAGCATGCCAAATATCGCTTGAAAACTTCTCAAGAAAGAGCTATAAATAGACATATTTACAGATGGGCGAGGAAGGAAATATATCATGATCCTTTATTTCTTTAATTATATCATACCTTTTATTTCACCCACATCTCTTGCCGTCGTGTTATGTAGGGCTGTGACATCGCTGACTGCCCCTGAAAAGACAAACAATATGCATGTATATCATTGAGGATAATATGGAACCTGATGATGTGAAGCATCATATATCTATTATAAATACACTCATATCTATACACAACATCCTGGGTGCCTTCAATAATACAATATTTGTCAGTTCCAAATTTGATATTTTCTTTCCTCTGCCCTAAATTGCTGTTGTATTGACAGACAAGTCAGTTGGAAAAGATCTGAGTGGGAACACATTGGGGCAGGTGAGTCAAACAAGGGTCCAATGGGCCCAAATCCCTCACCTGCTATCCAGTGATCCTCTTTATACATTAATGTCAACTAAAACAAGTGTATCAGAGACCAGATACAAGATCTCAGGGCCTCTCGGTTATTTGAAAAGGTGTCTTATAAATATTTTTCCCAATTTTACACTTTCAAAATTAAACCATGGACTAGGTCATTCATTTGAACAAATTTTCTAGTCCTTCACCCAAACATGCTACAGACCGATATCCGACCCATGGCTTCTTCATTATTGAGAAGTTGTTTCAAGATTTTAGCCTATTTGACCCATGTGACCTTGAAGTCAAAGTCATTCCTTTCAACAAACCTGGTAGCCTTCAACCCAGCATGACACTGACCCAATATCAACTCCATGGGCCTATTGGTTAATGAGAAGAAGTCATCAAAATTTTTTTAGCCTGTTTGACAACTGTGACCTTGAATGCAAGTTAAGGTCATTCATTTGAACAAAGTTGGTAGCCCTTCATCCCAGCATACTACAGGCCCATTTTATCATGACTCTGGGTCTCTTGGTTATTTGAGAAGAAGTCAAAAATGTACATTGTTTGTGATGCACGACGGACAAAATTAAGGGATCACAATAGGTCACTTTGTAAAGACTTCCTGAAATAGCAATAACAAATTTCCAAAACTTCAAAATATTTACAGATGGGCGAGGAAGGAAATATCATGATCCTTTATTTTTTTAATTATATCATACCTTTTATTTCATCCACATCTCTAGCCGTCGTGTTATGTCGGGCTGTGACATCGCTGACTGCCCCTGAAAAGACAAACAATATGTATGTATATCATTGAGGATAATATGGCAGTTGATGATGTGAAGCATCATATATCTATTATAAATACACTCATATCTATACACAACATCCTGGGTGCCTTCAATAATACAATATTTGTCAGTTCCAATTTTGATATTTTCTTTCCTCTGCCCAAAATTGCTGTTGTATTGACGGACAAGTCAGTTGGAAAAGATCTGAGTGGGAACACATTGAGGCAGGCGAGTCAAACAAGGCCCAATGGGCCCGAATCCCTCACCTGCTGTCCAGTGATCCCCTTTATACATTAATGTCAACTAAAACAAGTGTATCAGAGACCAGGTACAAGACCTCAGGGCCTCTCGGTTATTTGAAAAGGTGTCTTATAAATATTTTTCCCAATTTTACACTTTCAAAATTAAACCATGGACTAGGTCATTCATTTGAACAAATTTTCTAGTCCTTCACCCAAGCATGCTACAGACCGATATCCGACCCATGGCTTCTTCATTATTGAGAAGTTGTTTCAAGATTTTAGCCTATTTGACCCATGTGACCTTGAAGTCAAAGTCATTCCTTTCAACAAACCTGGTAGCCTTCAACCCAGCATGACACTGACCCAATATCAACTCCATGGGCCTATTGGTTAATGAGAAGAAGTCATCAAATTTTTTTTAGCCTGTTTGACAACTGTGACCTTGAATGCAAGTTAAGGTCATTCATTTGAACAAAGTTGGTAGCCCTTCATCCCAGCATACTACAGGCGCATTTTATCATGACTCTGGGTCTCTTGGTTATTTGAGAAGAAGTCAAAAATGTACATTGTTTGTGAAGCACGACGGACAAAATTAAGGGATCACAATAGGTTATACTTTGTAAAAACTTCTTGAAATAGCAATAACAAATTTCCGAAACTCCAAAATATTTACAGATGGGCGAGGAAGGAAATATCATGATCCTTTATTTTTTTAATTATATCATACCTTTTATTTCATCCACATCTCTTGCGGTCGTGTTATGTAGGGCTGTGACATCGCTGACTGCCCCTGAAAAGACAAACAATATGCTTGTATGTCATTGAGGATAATATGGAACCTGATGATGTGAAGCATCATATATCTATTATAGATACACTCATATCTATACACAACATCCTGGGTGCCTTCAATAATACAATATTTATCAGTTCCAAATTTGATATTTTCTTTCCTCTGCCCTAAATTGACGTTGTATTGACAGACAAGTCAGTTTGAAAAGATCTGAGTGGGAACACATTGGGGCAGGCGAGTCAAACAAGGCCCTATGGGCCCGAATAGCTCACCTGCTATCTAGTGAAATGGTGTCTTATCAATATTTTGGCCAACACATTGGGACAGGTGAGTCAAAGAACTGAGTGGTAACACATTGGGACAGGTGAGTCAAAGAACTGAGTGGTAACACATTGGGACAGGTGAGTCAAAGAACTGTATGATAACACATTGGGACAGGTGAGTCAAAGAACTGAACGGTAACACATTGGGACAGGTGAGTCAAAGAATTAAACGGTAACACATTGGGACAGGTGAGTCAAAGAACTGAATGGTAACACATTGGGACAGGTGAGTCAAAGAACTGAGTGGTAACACATTGGGACAGGTGAGTCAAAGAACTGAGTGGTAACACATTGGGACAGGTGAGTCAAAGAACTGTATGGTAACACATTGGGACAGGTGAGTCAAAGAACTGAACGGTAACACATTGGGACAGGTGAGTCAAAGAATTAAACGGTAACACATTGGGACAGGTGAGTCAAAGAACTGAATGGTAACACATTGGGACAGGTGAGTCAAATAACTGAATGGTAACACATTGGGACAGGTGAGTCAAAGAACTGTATGGTAGCACATTGGGACAGGTGAGTTAAAGAACTGAACGGTAACACATTGGGACAGGTGAGTCAAAGAACTATACATGGTAACACATTGGGACAGGTGAGTAAAAAAACTGAGTGGTAACACATTGGGACAGGTGAGTCAAAGAACTGAACGGTAACACATTGGGACAGGTGAGTCAAAGAACTATACATGGTAACACATTGGGACAGGTGAGTCAAAGAACTGAGTGGTAACACATTGGGACAGGTGAGTCAAAGAACTGAGTGGTAACACATTGGGACAGGTGAGTCAAAGAACTGTATGGTAACACATTGGGACAGGCGAGTCAAAGATCTGAGTGGTAACACATTGGGACAGGTGAGTCAAAGAACTGCATAGTAACACACTGGGACAGGTGAGTCAAAGAACTATACATGGTAACACATTGGGACAGGTGAGTCAAAGAACTGAGTGGTAACACATTGGGACAGTTGAGTCAAAGAACTGAGTGGTAACACATTGGGACAGGTGAGTCAAAGAACTGAGTGGTAACACATTGGGACAGGTGAGTCAAAGAACTGAGTGGTAACACATTGGGACAGGTGAGTCAAAGATTTGAATGGTAACACATTGGGACAGGTGAGTCAAAGAACTATACATGGTAACACATTGGGACGGGTGAGTCAAAGAACTGAGTGGTAACACATTGGGACAGGCGAGTCAAAGAACTATACATGGTAACACATTGGGACGGGTGAGTCAAAGAACTGAGTGGTAACACATTGGGACAGGCGAGTCAAAGAACTGAGTGGTAACACATTGGGACAGGCGAGTCAAAGATCTGAGTGGTAACACATTGGGACAGGTGAGTCAAAGAACTGCATAGTAACACACTGGGACAGGTGAGTCAAAGAACTATACATGGTAACACATTGGGACAGGTGAGTCAAAGAACTGAGTGGTAACACATTGGGACAGTTGAGTCAAAGAACTGAGTGGTAACACATTGGGACAGGCCAGTCAAAGAACTGAGTGGTAACACATTAGGACAAGTGAGTCAAAGAACTGAACGGTAACACATTGGGACAGGTGAGTCAAAGAACTATACATGGTAACACATTGGGACAGGTGAGTCAAAGAACTGAGTGGTAACACATTGGGACAGGTGAGTCAAAGAACTGACTGGCAATACATTGGGACAGGTGAGTCAAAGAACTGAATGGTAACACATTGGGATAGTTGAGTCAAAGAACTGAGTGGTAACACATTGGGACAGTTGAGTCAAAGAACTGAGTGGCAATACATTGGGACAGGCGAGTCAAAGAACTGAGTGGTAACACATTGGGACAGGTGAGTCAAAGAAATGAGTGGTAACACATTGGGATAGTTGAGTCAAAGAACTGAGTGGTAACACATTGGGATAGTTGAGTCAAAGAACTGAGTGGTAACACATTGGGACAGGTGAGTCAAAGAACTGAGTGGCAATACATTGGGACAGGCGAGTCATATAACTGAGTGGTAACACATTGGGACAGTTGAGTCAAAGAACTGAGTGGTAACACATTGGGACAGGTGAGTCAAAGAACTGAGTGGTAACACATTGGGACAGGTGAGTCAAAGTTTTGAATGGTAACACATTGGGACAGGTGTGTCAAAGAACTGAACGGTAACACATTGGGACAGGTGAGTCAAAGAACTGAACGGTAACACATTGCGACAGCTGAGTCAAAGATCTGTACGGTAACACATTGGGACAGGTGAGTCAAAGATTTGAATGGTAACACATTGGGACAGGTGTGTCAAAGAACTGAACGGTAACACATTGGGACAGGTGAGTCAAAGAACTGAACGGTAACACATTGCGACAGGTGAGTCAAAGATCTGTACGGTAACACATTGGGACAGGTGAGTCAAAGAACTGAGTGGTAACACGTTGGGACAGGTGAGCCAAAGAACCGAACGTTAACACATTGGGACAGGTGAGTCAAAGAACTATACATGGTAACACATTGGGACAGGCGAGTCAAAGATCTGAGTGGTAACACATTGGGACAGGTGAGTCAAGAACTGAACAGTAGCGCATTGGGACAGGTGAGTCAAAGATCTGTACGGTAACACATTGGGACAGGTGAGTCAAAGAACTGAGTGGTAACACGTTGGGACAGGTGAGCCAAAGAACCGAACGTTAACACATTGGGACAGGTGAGTCAAAGAACTATACATGGTAACACATTGGGACAGGTGAGTCAAAGATCTGAGTGGTAACACATTGGGACGGGTGAGTCAAAGAACTGAACGGTTACACATTGGGACAGGCGAGTCAAAGAACTGTACGGTAACACATTGGGACAGGCGAGTCAAAGATCTGAGTGGTAACACATTGGGACGGGTGAGTCAAAGAACTGTACGGTAACACATTGGGACAGGCGAGTCAAAGAACTGTATGGTAACACATTGGGACAGGTGAGTCAAAGAACTGTATGGTAACACATTGGGACAGGTGAGTCAAAGAACTGAGTGGTAACACGTTGGGACAGGTGAGTCAAAGAACTGAATGGTAACACATTGGGACAGGCGAGTCACAGAACTGTATGGTAACACATTGGGACAGGTGAGTCAAAGAACTGAGTGGTAACACGTTGGGACAGGTGAGTCAAAGAACTGAGTGGTAACACGTTGGGACAGGTGAGCCAAAGAACTGAACGTTAACACATTGGGACAGGTGAGCCAAAGATCTGAATGGTAACTCATTGGGACAGGTGAGTCAAATAAGGTTGCTGTTTCACAGCACCTAAAAACTGTATGGTTACACATTGGGACAGGTGAGTCAAATAAGGTTTCTGTTTCACAGGTACAAAACTTTGAAATTATTGATTCCACTGAAAACATCAAAAATGTCTGACTGTGTAATGGATCTCCTTTTATATCTTACCCTTTACACCCTCCACATCTGTCTTCATCGTGTCCTGTTGGACTTTGATGTCACCGATTTCCCCTGGAAAGACAATGATTGCACAGACTGAGTAATAAAGTACATACATGTACCAGGTAAAATACCACTAATGTCATCCAGTATTAAACTTTAAATATCCACATGTCTAAACAAGAGGCCCATGGGACTTAACGGTCACCTGAGATTTGAAGTATTTAATTGACGCTTTTTGGCCTGACCCATCAGTCTAAGGGATCAGTCAGGGCCAAAACGTGCATACCATTGAGCAGTCATCCCATGCTGATAATGTTAACAAATTTAGAATTAATTTCAAAATAAACAAAAGAAATGATATTCAAAAATGTAATTTCCCTATAACTATAGTGAAGTTTATCCCCTCCCATGGGCCAAACGTGAGACCCCAGGGCCTGGAAATTCACAATTTTGGTAAAGCACCTTCAGACCCTTCCATCTATGAAGAATATTTGATTCTACCATATCTGAGAGTAGAGAAAAAACTTTTTGAAATTTCAGTCAATTTGACCCTTTTTGGCCCAGCCCATCAGCCCCTAGGGGTCAACCGGGGCCAACATGTACATACCATCAAACTGTCATCCTATGCTGATAATTTGAACCAAGTTAGAATGAATTCCAATAGAAATCCAACAAATAATAGTCAAAAATGTGATTTCCCTATATAAACTATAGTAAAATTTACCCCCTCCCCAGGAGCAAACATGAGACCCCAGGGTGATGAAATTCACAATTTTGGTAAAGTACCTTAAGATCCTTCCATCTATGAAGAGTATTTGATTCCACCATATCTGAGAGTAGAGATGAAGATTTTTGAAGTTTTAGTCAATTTGACTGTTTTTGGCCCCGCCCCTCAGGCTCCTGGGGGATGGGGACCATATAATTCACAATATTAATTGACCTTTAGCCATAGAAGCTCCATGCTAAATTTCATTGAATTTGGTTCAGTGGTTTTGGAGAAGAAGTTGAAAATGTAGATTGTTTACGGACGCAAGACGGACGACTCATGACGATGGACAAAAGGCAATTAGAATAGGTCACTTGAGACTTTGTCTAAGGTGACCTAACAAGAGGCCTAGAGGGCCTGTATTGCTCACCTAGATTACACGAGATATGAAACAAGAATGATGATTAAGTATATTTGTCCCTGGTATTACTATGTCAATATATCATAGGCATTTTATATGGGTACGTGAGGTTTTTATGCCAAACAAGAGGCCCATGGGGCCTGTATCGCTCACCTGGTTGGATTAGACCAAATGTCAAAATAATGCTCATATTCAATTTTTTTTTATTTGTAAATCTCTAACAATACTATATATGGTTATAGTGTGGTAATTCGAACTACTTTAAAGATTAATGAAGTCCAGACTCTCTTAGGTCTCAAAGACCTCAAGAATTGTTTTTAGAACATGCATGCATTCATCACTTTATGACTAGTAGCAATTTAAAGGAATTACCTCTATTTCCCCTATTGGGCCCCCACCCTTTTGGCCCCTCGGGGGTCAGAGTCACCAATTATGCAAAATCTGTTCGCCTTACCCCAAGGATGTTTCTGACCAAATTGGGTTCAAATCCATTCATAACTTTATGACTAGTAGCGATTTAAATGAATTACCTCCATTTCCCATATTGGGCCCCGCCCCTTTGGCCCCTCGGGGGTCAGAGCCACCATTTATGCAAAATCTGTTCCACTTCCCCCAAGGATGTTTCTGACAAAATTGGGTTCAAATCCATTCATAACTTTATGACTAGTAGTGATTTAAAGGAATTACCTCTATTTCCCCTATTGGGCCCCGCTCCTTTGGCCCCTTGAGGGTCAGAGTCACCATTTATGCAAAATCATCTGTTCCCCTTCCCCCAAGGATGTTTCAGACCAAATTAGGTTCAAATCCATTCATAACTTTATGACTAGTAGCGATTTAAAGGAATTACCTCTATTTCCCCTATTGGGCCCAGCCCCTTTGGCCCCTCGGGGGTCAGAGTCACCATTTATGCAAAATCTATTCCCCTTCCCCCAAGGATGTTTCTGACCAAATTGGGTTCAAATCCATTCATAACTTTATGACTAGTAGCGATTTAAAGGAATTACCTCTATTTCCCCTATTGGGCCCCGTTCCTTTGGCCCCTTGAGGGTCAGAGTCACCATTTATGCAAAATCATCTGTTCCCCTTCCCCCAAGGATGTTTCAGACCAAATTAGGTTCAAATCCATTCATAACTTTATGACTAGTAGCGATTTAAAGGAATTACCTCTATTTCCCCTATTGGGTCCAGCCCCTTTGGCCCCTCGGGGGTCAGAGTCACCATTTATGCAAAATCTGTTCCCCTTCCCCCAAGGATGTTTCTGACCAAATTGGGTTCAAATCCATTCATAACTTTATGACTAGTAGCGATTTAAAGGAATTACCTCCATTTCCCCTATTGGGCCCAGCCCCTTTGGCCCCTCGGGGGTCAGAGTCACCATTTACGCAAAATCTGTTCCACTTCCCCCAAGGATGTTTCTGACCAAATTGGGTTCAAATCCATTCATAACTTTATGACTAGTAGCGATTTAAAGGAATTACCTCTATTTCCCCTATTGGGCCCCGCTCCTTTGGCCCCTCGAGGGTCAGTCACCATTTATGCAAAATCTGTTCCCCTTCCCCCAAGGATGTTTCAGACCAAATTAGGTTCAAATCCATTCATAACTTTATGACTAGTAGCGATTTAAAGGAATTACCTCCATTTCCCATATTGGGCCCAGCCCCTTTGGCCCCTCGGGGGTCAAAGCCACCATTTATGCAAAATCTGTTCCACTTCCCCCAAGGATGTTTCTGACCAAATTGGGTTCAAATCCATTCATAACTTTATGACAAGTAGCAATTTAAAGGAATTACCTCTATTTCCCCTATTGGGCCCCGCTCCTTTGGCCCCTCGGGGGTCAGAGTCACCATTTATGCAAAATCTGTTCCCCTTCCCCCAAGGACAGAACTGACTAAATTTGGTTCAAATCCATTCATTACTTGATGACTAGTAGCAATTCAAAGGAATTACCTCTATTTCCCCTATTGGGCCCCGCCCCTTTGGCCCCTCGGGGGTCAGAGTCACCATTTATGCAAAATCTGTTCCACTTCCCCAAAGGATGTTTCTGACCAAATTAGGTTCAAATCCATTCATAACTTTATGACTAGTAGCGATTTAAAGGAATTACCTCTATTTCCCCTATTGGGCCCCGCTCCTTTGGCCCCTCGGGGGTCAGAGTCACCATTTATGCAAAATCTGTTCCCCTTCTCCCAAGGATGTTTCTGACCAAATTAGGTTCAAATCCATTCATAACTTTATGACTAGTAGCGATTTAAAGATATTACCTCTATTTCCCCTATTGGGCCCAGCCCCTTTGGCCCCTCGGGGGTCAGAACCACCATTTATGCAAAATCTGTTCCACTTCCCCCAAGGATGTTTCTGACCAAATTGGGTTCAAATCCATTCATAACTTCATGACTAGTAGCGATTTAAAGGAATTACCTCTATTTCCCCTATTGGGCCCCGCTCCTTTGGCCCCTCGGGGGTCAGAGTCACCATTTATGCAAAATCTGTTCCCCTTCTCCCAAGGATGTTTCTGACCAAATTAGGTTCAAATCCATTCATAACTTTATGACTAGTAGCGATTTAAAGATATTACCTCTATTTCCCCTATTGGGCCCAGCCCCTTTGGCCCCTCGGGGGTCAGAACCACCATTTATGCAAAATCTGTTCCACTTCCCCCAAGGATGTTTCTGACCAAATTGGGTTCAAATCCATTCATAACTTTATGACTAGTAGCGATTTAAAGGAATTACCTCTATTTCCCCTATTGGGCCCCGCTCCTTTGGCCCCTCGGGGGTCAGAGTCACCATTTATGCAAAATCTGTTCCCCTTCCCCCAAGGACATTTCTGACTAAATTTGGTTCAAATCCATTCATAACTTTATGACTAGTAGCGATTCAAAGGAATTACCTCTATTTCCCCTATTGGGCCCCGCCCCTTTGGCCCCTCGGGGGTCAGAGTCACCATTTATGCAAAATCTGTTCCCCTTCCCCCAAGGATGTTTCAGACCAAATTGGGTTCAAATCCATTCATAACTTTATGACTAGTAGTGATTTAAAGGAATTACCTCTATTTCCCCTATTGGGCCCAGCCCCTTTGGCCCCTCGGGGGTCAGAGTCACCATTTATGCAAAATCTGTTCCCCTTCCCCCAAGGATGTTTCTGACTAAATTGGGTTCAAATCTATTCATAACTTTATGACTAGTAGCGATTTAAAGGAATTACCTCCATTTCCTGTATTGGGCCCCGCCACTTTGGCCCCTTGGGGGTCAGAGTCACCATTTATGCAAAATCTGTTCCCCTTCCCCCAAGGATGTTTCTGACTAAATTGGGTTCAAATCCATTCATAACTTTATGACTAGTAGCGATTTAAAGGAATTACCTCTATTTCCTGTATTGGGCCCCGCCCCTTTGGCCCCTTGGGGGTCAGAGTCACCATTTATGCAAAATCTGTTCCCCTTTTGCCAAGGATGTTTCTGACCAAATTGGGTTCAAATCCATTCATAACTTTATGACTAGTAGCGATTTAAAGGAATTACCTATATTTCCCCTATTGGGCCCCGCTCCTTTGGCCCCTCGGGGGTCAGAGTCACCATTTATGCCAAATCTGTTCCCCTTCCCCCAAGGACATTTCTGACTAAATTTGGTTCAAATCCATTCATAACTTTATGACTAGTAGCGATTTAAAGGAATTACCTCCATTTCCTGTATTGGGCCCCGCCCCTTTGGCCCCTTGAGGGTCAGAGTCACCATTTATGCAAAATCTGTTCCCCTTCCCCCAAGGATGTTTCTGACTAAATTGGGTTCAAATCCATTCATAACTTTATGACTAGTAGCGATTTAAAGGAATTACCTCTATTTCCTGTATTGGGCCCCGCCCCTTTGGCCCCTCGGGGGTCAGAGTCACCATTTATGCAAAATCTGTTCCACTTCCCCCAAGGATGTTTCTGACCAAATTAGGTTCAAATCCATTCATAACTTTATGACTAGTAGCGATTTAAAGGAATTACCTCTATTTCCCCTATTGGGCCCCGCTCCTTTGGCCCCTCGGGGGTCAGAGACACCATTTATGCAAAATCTGTTCCCCTTCTCCCAAGGATGTTTCTGACCAAATTAGGTTCAAATCCATTCATAACTTTATGACTAGTAGCGATTTAAAGATATTACCTCTATTTCCCCTATTGGGCCCAGCCCCTTTGGCCCCTCGGGGGTCAGAACCACCATTTATGCAAAATCTGTTCCACTTCCCCCAAGGATGTTTCTGACCAAATTGGGTTCAAATCCATTCATAACTTTATGACTAGTAGCGATTTAAAGGAATTACCTCTATTTCCCCTATTGGGCCCAGCCCCTTTGGCCCCTCGGGGGTCAGAGTCACCATTTATGCAAAATCTGTTCCCCTTCCCCCAAGGATGTTTCTGACTAAATTGGGTTCAAATCCATTCATAACTTTATGACTAGTAGCGATTTAAAGGAATTACCTCCATTTCCTGTATTGGGCCCCGCCCCTTTGGCCCCTTGGGGGTCAGAGTCACCATTTATGCAAAATCTGTTCCCCTTCCCCCAAGGATGTTTCTGACTAAATTGGGTTCAAATCAATTCATAACTTTATGACTAGTAGCGATTTAAAGGAATTACCTCTATTTCCCCTATTGGGCCCCGCTCCTTTGGCCCCTCGGGGGTCAGAGTCACCATTTATGCAAAATCTGTTCCCCTTCCCCCAAGGACATTTCTGACTAAATTTGGTTCAAATCCATTCATAACTTTATGACTAGTAGCGATTCAAAGGAATTACCTCTATTTCCCCTATTGGGCCCCGCCCCTTTGGCCCCTCGGGGGTCAGAGTCACCATTTATGCAAAATCTGTTCCCCTTCCCCCAAGGATGTTTCAGACCAAATTGGGTTCAAATCCATTCATAACTTTCTGACTAGTAGTGATTTAAAGGAATTACCTCTATTTCCCCTATTGGGCCCAGCCCCTTTGGCCCCTCGGGGGTCAGAGTCACCATTTATGCAAAATCTGTTCCCCTTCCCCCAAGGATGTTTCTGACTAAATTGGGTTCAAATCCATTCATAACTTTATGACTAGTAGCGATTTAAAGGAATTACCTCCATTTCCTGTATTGGGCCCCGCCCCTTTGGCCCCTTGGGGGTCAGAGTCACCATTTATGCAAAATCTGTTCCCCTTCCCCCAAGGATGTTTCTGACTAAATTGGGTTCAAATCCATTCATAACTTTATGACTAGTAGCGATTTAAAGGAATTACCTCTATTTCCTGTATTGGGCCCCGCCCCTTTGGCCCCTTGGGGGTCAGAGTCACCATTTATGCAAAATCTGTTCCCCTTCTGCCAAGGATGTTTCTGACCAAATTTGGTCAAAATCCAATAAGAACTTTTTGACTAGTAGCGATTTGAAGCAAATGTTGACGGACGACGGACGGACGACGGACAACGGACGCTGCGCCATGACATAAGCTCACCGGACCTTCGGTCCAGGTGAGCTAAAAATGCATCAATCCATGAAATGAAATTGACTTTTTGCCCCATAGCGATGCTACCACACAAATGTAAGTTATATCCATTTATTAGTTTCAGAAAAGAAGTTGTTGAAACCAATTGACCCCTTTTGACCCCGCCCTCTTCACCCTAAGGGGGGGGGGGGGGGGGGGGGAGAAGGGGTCAGTTCCTTCATTTATAAAATTTTGAATCCCTACCCAAAAGGATGCAACCAGACAAATATGAGCGATATCCCTTGCTTAGTTTCAGAGAAGTTGTTTATATCAATTCAGCCAAATAGACCCCTCTTGGCCCCGCCCCTCAGGCCCCCAGGGGTCAGCCTCACCATTTGTACAATTTTGAATCCCCAATAGTGATGCCACCTGGCAAATATGAGCAATATCCATTGCTCGGTTTCAGAGAAGAAGTCGTTTATATCAATATAGCCCAATTGACCACATTTGGCCCTGCCCAAATTTGGTCAAATTCCGATCAGTGTTTATGAAGAAGAAATCAATTGATGACAGACGGACGACGGACGCCATGGTATGGCATAAGCTCACCTTGGTGCTTTGGACCAGACGAGCTAAAAATCTCTGACTGTGCAATGGATCTCCTTTTCATTTCTTACCCTTTACTTCCTCCACATCTGTCTTCATCGTGTCCTGTTGGACTTTGATGTCACCGATTTCCCCTGGAAAGACAATGATTGTATAGACTGAGTAATAAAGTACATACATGTACCAGGTAAAATACCACTGATGTCATCCAGTATTAAACTTTAAATAAACATATCAACAACAGTATAAAATTGCACATCTTCACGTAGAAGGCCTCTGGATATTTTGTCCTTTATTACTTTGTATAAGTGTCCATGTATTCCTCTTTGGATTACCTTTATTGGTCAAATACCCTGACTCTTCATATCAGGACGTTCAACCCTGATTTTACACTTCTTGTTCTTCTGTAAAATGGGATTAATTATAAGCAAATGGCTTCTGTAGTGAATACTTATTAAATATAATATGTTGATTCTGAATCACAATACTTATCCCAGTTACCGTAAACCCTATGCACAGCTTACCTTCAAGTTCTTGCACAAGAACAATAAAATTTTGCTCGGTCTGTGGGTCAATCCTCATGGACAGTATGCTGTCCACCTTTGCTACAAATGCCATACTTGTCAATACAGTATTCTCTATGTCGTCCACACTTTTCCTGATGTCGGCCCATCTGATTTTGAAATCTCCATCAGAAATGGAGGCAGTGTTTGCATGTGCGTAAGCTTCATTACGCTGAACTCGCAGACGGTCAATGTCGGCCGAAAGCGATCTGTCTGCCAAATCTGGAACTCTCCCCCAACCGTTCTTGTGAGGTGGAATGTTTCCAAGGTTCCGAAGCAGGATATAGATAAGAGATATATCTAAATCTTGCAATGACCCTGCAAACACTCCACCTTTGGGGAACAGGATCTTCTTCTGCTGGTTATTCAACAAAGACAAGATCTGTCCCTTCTGGTTCCCAAGAACAGGGCCAAGTCCTGAGGGTGGCAGACGAGAGTGGAGTAATTCTCTGAAGACATCTGGGACGACATCAATCATCAGTCTACAAATTCGGGCAAAGTTAACAGTTTCCTTGGTCGACTGGTACTTGGCAGCCATATTCTAAAGTTGGTTTACAGAGATGTAGTGACAGTGGTACTGGAAAATAGAAGCCAAAGCGAATTAGATTCTAAATATCTGGTAAACTAGAACTGTCTGCAGGATGACTGCCTTATCTCTACCCCCAATCCCCACACCCCTCCCCATTCCCAATCAACCATTCCTATTCTGCCCCTAAATTTGATAATACCAGGTAAATACAGAAAGATCATTTATTTAAATACAGAAAGATCATTTATTTTGGACAGTGTTTGACACTTCACGTACGAATTAACAAGAGGCCCATGGGCCGGCCTTAATGGTCACCTGAGATTTTAAATATTTCAGTTAATTTATTTAATTCAATTTAACTACCATGACAAGCTGATAATGTTAACCAAGTTAAAATGAACTTCAATAAAACTTCAATAGAAATCAAACAAATTATAGTCAAATTGTGATTTCCCTATATAAACTATGGTAAAGTTTACCCCCTCACAAGGGGCAAACATGAGACCCCAGGGACATCAAATTCACAATTTTGGTAAAGCACCTTAAGACCCACCTATGAAGCGTATTTGATTCCATCATAACTGAGAGTAGAAAAGAAGGTTTTTGAAATTTCAGTCAATTTGACCCTTTTTAACCCCACCCATCAGCCCCTGGGGGTCATTCAGGGCCAACATGTGCATGCCATCAAACTGTCATCTCATACTGATAATGTTAACCAAATTAGAATGAATTCCATTACAAATCCAACAAATAAAAGACAAAAATGTGATTTCCCTATATAAACTATAGTAAAGTTTACCCCCTCCCCAGGGGCAAACATGAGACCCAAGGGTCATGAAATTCACAATTTTGGTAAAGCACCTTAAGACCCTTCCATCTATGAAGAGTGTTTGATTCCAAACCATATCTGAGAGTAGAGAAGATTTGCCCTGGGGTGTGGGGATCATATAATTCACAATTTTGGTTGACCTTTGGCCATAGAAACTTCCTGCAAAATTTCATTTGTCTCAGGTAACCTAACAAGAGATCCCAGAGGGATCTTGGCGCCCAACATTGAATGATTTTGATAGGTTCCATGTCAGATTGATCTTTTCTCTATTTTTCCCTTCACCTTACTAATCTATGTAAATTGAGAAACATCCCTCCAGTACTTTTCAAACAAGGGAAACTAATATATGAAATCTGAGATTTAGCAATAATGGCCGTTTGTCGACAATGTTTATGACGGACCATGGGGAACCTACATATGAAATTTGATTAAGATCCCTTCAGTGCCTTCTGTAAAATAGCGATAACAAACTTCAGTTGTCAAAATCCAAGATGGCTGCCTGCAGCTGTTGGCCAAGTTGTTATCCGACTGGTCCCAAAAAGCAATATGCATAACTAGGGAACAAGGGCAACCCACATATGAAATTTCAGAGAGATCACTTCAGCACTTTCTGAGGAAGAGCAATAACAAACTTCAATTGTCAAAATCCAAGATGGCTGCCTGTCAGCCATGTTGTTTTATGATCGGTCCCAAAATGCAATATGCATAACTAAATACAAAGGGAAACCTACATATGAAATTTGAGAAAGATCCCTTCAGTACTTTCTCAGAAATCGCGATAACATACTTTAATGGTCAAAATCCAAGATGGCTGCCAGTCGGCCATGTTGTTTTTCGATTGCAATATGCATAACTAGGGACCAATGCAATATGCATAACTAGAGACCAAGGGTAACCTACATATGAAATTTGAGAAAGATCCCTTTAGTTCTTTATCAGAATTGGCGATAACAAACTTCAATTGTCAAAATCCAAGATGGCTGCCTGTCAGCCATGTTGTTTTTTGATTGGTCCCAAAATGCAATATGCAAAACTAGGGACCAAGTGCAACCTACATATGAAATTTGAGAAGGATCTCTTCAGTACTTTCTCAAAAATAGCGATAACAAACTTCAATTGTCAAAATCCAAGATGACTGCCTGTCGGCCATGTTGTTTTTTGATTGGTCCCAAAATGCAATATGCATAACTAGGCACCAAGGGTAACCTACATATGAAATTTGAGAAAGATCCCTTCAGTACTTTCTTAGAAATCACGATAACAAGAATTGTTTATGGACGGATGGAGGGAAATTGGGTTCAAATCCTTTCATAACTTTATGACTAGTAGCGATTTAAAGAAATTACCTCTATTTCCCATATGGGCCCCACCCCATTGGCCCCTCGGGGGTCAGAGTCACCATTTATGCAAAATCTGTTCCCCTTCACATAAGAATGTTTCTGACCAAATTGGATTCAAATCCTTTCATAACTTTATGACGAGTAGCATTTTTAATGAAATACATCTATTTCCCCATTAGGCCCCGCCCCTTTGTTCCTTCAGGGGTCAGAGTCACCATTAATGCAAGATCTAGTCCCCTTCCCCCAAGAATATTTCTGACCAGATTGGGTTCAAATCCATTCCTAACTTTATGACTAGTAGCGATTTGAAGGAATTACCTCTATTTCTCCCATAAGGCCCCGCTCCTTTGGCCCCTTGGGGGTCAGAGTCACCATTTATGCAAAATCTGTTCCCCTTTCCCCAATGATGTTTTGGACCAAATTGGGTTCAAATCCTTTCATAACTTTATGACTAGTAGCGATTTAAAGGAATTACCTCTATTTCCCCTATGGGCCCCGCCCCTTTGGTCCCTCGGGGGTCAGAGTCACCATTTATGCAAGATCTAGTTCCCCTTCCCCCAAGAATATTTCTGACCCGGGTTCAAATCCATTCATAACTTTATGACAAGTAGCGATTTAAAGGAATTAACTCTATTTCCCCATTAGGCCCCGCCCATTTGGCCCCTTGGGGGTCAGAGTTACATTTATGCAAAATCTGTTCCCCTTAACCAAAGGATGTTTCTGACCAAATTAGGTTCAAATCCATTCATAATTTTATGACTAGTATTGATTTAAAGGAATTGTCTCAATTTCCCCTATTGGGCCTTATTTATGCAAAATCTGACCCCCTTCTGCCAAGGATGTTTCTGACCAAATTTGGTCAAAATCCAATAACAACTTTTTGACTTTTTGACGGACAACAGACCATGGCATGGCTAAAAAGTAAATAATGTCCTAGTGATGGATGTACATAATACATATAGACTTTATATCAAAAGTTTAGTGTCCGATATAATATATGAAAATAATATTATAATCGTATTATGATAGATGATGAAAGCGCTCATGCTTTACGGATCAACGTGTTATCCCTGTTAGGCTTTATGAATGGTTGTTCACAAATGGAAACTGACACAATTAATGAGGGACAAATTAAATCATGACTCCACACTTTCGAGTGCGTGTGACCACAGAGGTTTATAATACAGGGGACCTGTTCCTCAATAGCATACCCTGCCTGTGGGCCCCTAGAGAGGTTTATAATACAGGGACCTGTTCCTCAATAGCATACCCCGCCTGTGGGCCCCTTGAGAGGTTTATAATACAGGGGACTTGTTCCTCAATAGCATACCCCGCTTGTGGGCCCCTAGAGAGGTTTATAATACAGGAGACCTGTTCCTCAATAGCATACCCCGCCTGTGGGCCCGTAGAGAGGTTTATAATACAGGGGACCTGTTCCTCAATAGCATACCCTGCCTGTGGGCCCCTAGAGAGGTTTATAATACAGGGGACCTGTTCCTCAATAGCATACCCCGCCTGTGGGCCCCTAGAGAGGTTTATAATACAGGAGACCTGTTCCTCTATAGCATACCCCGCCTGTGGGCCCCTAGCAGCGATACCTTCTCTACATACATAGATTATATGTAGCAGAGAGTATATTTTTTGACTCCCCAAATTAAGAGCCGACTCTTAGGTTTGAAAGGGACATGTCTATTTGACATTAGCTGCGATAACTTAGCTCTGGACGACGAACGGACAATTTCTGACAGATGGTCGTCGTCAGAGCTACGATTCCCTCCCATTGCTTGTAATGTAGCAAAACGGTGATCCTCGAAAATGCTACAAATAGCGGATATTGTTTAACTTTGGAGTAATAGTTCGTATAATTAAACATTTCTAATACAATTTTGCAATGTATTAGTCTACCGTCTAATCTAGAAATCTTTAATTCGCATATTCCGATATCATACTGCTCGGAGTTGTCTCTGTGATCCACCATGATACTTCTCGAAGAACTCTCGCGAGGATTCTAACCCAAATATGGAACCCATGATCCATATATATGGATGAAGCTACTACGATAACTAAACACAATATCAGAGATATTTAACCACTGTTTTGTAACTCTTGTGAGGAAAGCGAATCTTACCTTGCTTAATTAAATAATTTCAGAATGAATTGACCTTCCTAACCAAGGTATATAACTCTGAATCTGTTTTTCTGTTGAAATCACGCGGAAAATCTCATTAGCATCAATTTATTTTGATTTCCTTATAAGGAATTGAATATTGATAATAGATACCAGAATCATCTTTTATCCGAGAAAATTTTAACCACAGCTAAATACTGCCCGATGTGAATCACATCGGGGCTTGCTACACTATCGGCAATGGGAGGGACTTCATACTCTGCCGGAGAGCAGTGTAGGCAGGGTATGAATATTCGTTCTAATTTGACATATGTTTTGACCCTACAGATTTCTCAGAAATAGTGATTTGACTTCTGAAATTGCTAAAAGTCAAGGGTAAACTGGATGCCCTGTGTAGAGTAATGCTCATTTATAGTAACACAAATGAAAGTTTTCCCTAATTACTCGCTATTAAAATGAATTAAGACAATGTCACGACAAACTTCTCAACTCAAGATTAGCATAATAGCTTTGTATTTCATCAATTGTTCTCTGTAGGTACTTAGAAAGCTCAAATCGTTGGCGAAAGACAAACTTTGCCCAAAAAATGCGACCCATGACTATACCTCTCTCGGACTACGTCCTGGGAGGTAAAAACTTTTTTGAAGTCAAGGGGAATTCCCTGACTGTTACTGCAAGTCTATAAATAGAAACACGTATTTCCTAATACGAAAGAAAAGTACACAAATGAAAGTTGAAATGGATATAATGTTCTTTGCAGAAAAGGAATTGATACTTCATCAACTTGGTAGAAATGAAACGATTTCCATTAAAAAGTATCCAATTTTCTGATTTTTGGCTCTACTGAGTTGTCAGCTACTTTCGTTTCGGATAAACCGAACCCACTTTGTGGCTTAACATTAATTGGCACCGAGACAAACATTTACTAAACTAATCATGCTTCATTCCATCAAATATTTTAATGAAAAAAAATACATTATCTGGTTTTTACCTGGTGATGAATTCAACTTCAGTCTTGACTCTTCATGCGCCAAACCGACAACCACTCCCAGCCTCGCTGTCACCTGATCATATGACACTCGAGTGGATCATATGACTGATAAGAACGAAGAGCCCGGATGATATTATCATGCGCCCCTAGCGGTGAGCTACAGAACTAGGGTGACCAAACTAAGGAAGACAATTTTCAGATTAGATTTTTTTTTTCATTTTTTTTCCCCAACAATGAAGTATTTCTTTTCCTACTGTTTTCCCAATATTTTTGTCCAGCCTATGACGTAAAATTAAACTCATCTCAGTTATTGCTATGTTGACTGAAGCAATACTAATATTAAAACTATGACAAGCAGTTTGTGTTTTTAACTATCTAATTAAGATTTCGGTAATTAAAGATAGATATCTATATTTAAAATAAATATTTATTTATTTAAAAGAAAACAAATATATCTCTATTTTATAGATGAACAGCTAATATATATCTATTTAAAATAGAGATATCTTTAATTTAGATACAGATACAGACTTTGTATTGAGAGACCACTTAATCTCCCAGTGGTGTTGACATAACCTGTACTGAGAGACCACTTAATCTCCCAGTTATGTTGACAGAACCTGTATTTAGAGACCACATAATCTCCCAGTTATGTTGACAGAACCTGTATTGAGAGACCACTTAACCTCCACAGTTATGTTGACAGAACCTGTATTGAGAGACCACTTAATCTCCCAGTAATGTTGACAGAACCTGTATTTAGAGACCACTTAATCTCCCAGTTATGTTGACAGAACCTGTATTAAGAGACCACTTAACCTCCCAGTTATGTTAACAGAACCTGTGTTGAGAGACCACTTAATCTCCCAGTTATGTTGACAGAACCTGTATTTAGAGACCACTTAATCTCCCAGTTATGTTGACAGAACCTGTATATAGAGACCACTTAATCTCCCAGTTATGTTGACAGAACCTGTATTTAGAGACCACTTAACCTCCCAGTTATGTAGACAGAACCTGTGTTGAGAGACCACTTAATCTCCCAGTTATTTTCATGTTGACATAACCTGTATATAGAGACCAATTTATCTCCCAGTTATTTTCATGTTGACAGAACCTGTGTTGAGAGACCACTTAATTTCCCAGTTATGTTGACAGAACCTGTATTTAGAGACCACTTAACCTCCCAGTTATGTTAACAGAACCTGTATTGAGAGACAACTTAACCTCCCAGTTATGTTAACAGAACCTGTATTTAGAGACCACATAATCTCCCAGTTATGTTGACAGAACCTGTATATAGAGACCACTTAATCCCCTAGTTATGTTGACAGAACCTGTATATAGAGACCACTTAATCCCCTAGTTATGTTAAAAGAACCTGTATTGCAAGACTACTTCACTTCCCAGTTATGTTGACAGAACCTGTGTTTAGAGACCACTTACTCTCCTAGTTATGTTGACAGAACCTGTATATAGAGACCACTTAATCTCCCAGTTATTTTCATGTTGACATAACCTGTATATAGAGACCAATTTATCTCCCAGTTATTTTCATGTTGACAGAACGACTACTACATTTTCCATCATTCAAAGACTTATATCTCAGCTGTTTCTCTTGTATAAGATCTACAGCATATACACCCTCCGACATGCTATTAAAACTCTAGGTCTTATGCAACTTGAAGACAAATCTTGCCAGCTTCGAGTGCATTTTGCCCGTTATAATAAAAATAGTGCCAAGTCATTAATATCAGGAAATTTTACAAAACCCTAAAGGAGTACCACAGGTCACGTGATTCCTAGTTTTTCAAACATATTGATCCTTTGACCTTAAATATAGTTCAAAGTTCATTAGCACACATAAACTTCATCGGTTTCCCTCAGAGGTAAATGTACCTACAGGCAGAAACTGAAGATTTTCAAAGACTTTTCACCATATTTGACATGTGACCTTTTCCAATCCAAAAGACTGAAGGGAACTATCAAGAAATAGTGCATCAGGTTGTTTAAGGACGGCGTTCTTGACATGTACTGGAACTACCAAGAAATAGTGTATAAGGTTGTTTAAGGACGGCGTACTTGACATGTACTGGAACTACCAAGAAATAGTGTATAAGGTTGTTTAAGGACAGCGTTCTTGACATGTACTGGAACTACCAAGAAAAAGTGTATAAGGTTGTTTAAGGACGGCGTTCATGACGTGTACTGGAACTACCAAGAATTAGTGTATAAGGTTGTTTAAGGACGGCGTACTTGACATATATACTGCAACTACCAAGAAATAGTGTATAAGTTTGTTTAAGGACGGTGTACTTGACATGTACCGGAACTACCAAGAAATAGTGTATAAGGTTGATTAAGGACAGCGTACTTGACATGTACTAGACCTACCAAGAAATAGTGTATAAGGTTGTTTAAGGACGGCGTTCATGACGTGTACTGGAACTACCAAGAAATAGTGTATAAGGTTGTTTAAGGACGGCGTTCATGACGTGTACTGGAACTACCAAGAATTAGTGTATAAGGTTGTTTAAGGACGGCGTACTTGACATATATACTGCAACTACCAAGAAATAGTGTATAAGTTTGTTTAAGGACGGCGTACTTGACATGTACTGGAACTACCAAGAAATAGTGTATAAGGTTGTTTAAGGACGGTGTTCTTGACATGTACTGCAACTACCAAGAAATAGTGTATAAGGTTGTTTAAGGACGGCGTTCATGACGTGTACTGGAACTACCAAGAATTAGTGTATAAGGTTGTTTAAGGACGGCGTTCATGACGTGTACTGGAACTACCAAGAATTAGTGTATAAGGTTGTTTAAGGACGGCGTACTTGACATATATACTGCAACTACCAAGAAATAGTGTATAAGTTTGTTTAAGGACGGCGTACTTGACATGTACTGGAACTACCAAGAAATAGTGTATAAGGTTGTTTAAGGACGGTGTTCTTGACCTGTACTGCAACTACCAAGAAATGGTGTATAAGGTTGTTTAAGGACGGCGTTCATGACGTGTACTGGAACTACCAAGAAATAGTGTATAAGGTTGTTTAAGGACGGCGTTCATGACGTGTACTGGAACTACCAAGAATTAGTGTATAAGGTTGTTTAAGGACGGCGTACTTGACATATATACTGCAACTACCAAGAAATAGTGTATAAGGTTGTTTAAGGACGGCGTTCATGACGTGTACTGGAACTACCAAGAATTAGTGTATAAGGTTGTTTAAGGACGGCGGACTTGACATATATACTGCAACTACCAAGAAATAGTGTATAAGGTTGTTTAAGGACAGCGTTCTTGACGTGTTCTGGAATCCGATGATAATGGGTTACAAACAACTCCATTCAGTTTTAAGATAAATCATATAATCAACTCTTTATTCAAAATAATATTACAAAGATTTCTCTCAGACATAAAACCAGTGTATAAATAAATACAAATTGGAGAGATGCATAATTTCTAAAACAATAACAAATTCAATTTAGCTGGAAAATGCTTAAAATGCAATAATTTACCGATTTATCATTTGTGATACTAGCCCGAATGTAAAATCAAATGTTTTCATAGTTTTGTGGTTTTCTTCAAAAACACTTGTTAGCGGGGACAAAAATCTGTGGATAAAGATTATCTTCATGTAAGTACTTCAAACTTTTTAATAAATTGACCTAATTGATAAATTGAAATTCATGTACCAAGATCACCCACTAAATAAGCGAAAGTAAAACCCCAATGATAATGGTTTTACAGTTCAAGGTATTGTACCTTAAGCTTTCTCTACACTGTATTTAAAGATTTACATTTCAAATAATTCTGATCAGATTCTAACAGAAAGATATATCTGTACTTCCTTAATCAAATATAATTTGACCTTAGCTTCATGTAGACTTTACAACTTCCTTCTAATTTTATAAGTGTATGAAAAACTGGTCTTAGAAAAGTTTTTACAGACCAAAGCCTGAGCAAACACCCGGAATAGCTTTTATAGAATACAAGTCCCTTGTGTTCTTGTTATCAATCAGAAGTTATCAGTACGGAAAGTCAGAGTAGTTATAACACAGCCATAAAGTCTGTAAGGTATTGCTGCTGAAGCTGGGACAGCATCACTCTCTGTAATCTGTTACACTGTTAAGTTGTACTTCGTCGCCCACGGTAACCCATCATGCTTTATTGTTGTATTGTGCAAGCATCTTCTTGATTTCACCAATAGCCAAGCCCGGGTTGAGTCCCTGTCAAACAAAAGAAAATCTTCATCAATCCCTAATCACCATAAATGTTTCAAATATTTTTTTTTCACTCTTTAAATTTAACAAATCAGTATTATTTAGTAGTTTTAAAAAAAAATTGAATTCAAAAGTTAAATTAAACATAGAATTTTAAATATTGTATAAATTCAAGTAAGAAATCTGAAAATATCTACCAAATTATACAACCAAAAATTATACACTCAAAAGGGTCTTAGGATGCCTTATCATGTGATGTGTATGAGTTCTATACACAGGGACCTGGTACAAATTCTCAACCCAAAATTCTTATACATGTATCATAATATCAAGTTCCTGTGATTCTAGGCAAGTTTGCTGCAAGTTTCTTTTCAGAAAATTCTTAATCTGATTAAAGTTTGATAAAGCTCCACAGAAAAAAAGTCATAGCTTCATCTGACTAAATTTCGATAGAAATCCACAGAAAAATAGTCAAACGTCATCTGACTAAATTTCCATGAAGCTCCACAGAGAAATAGTCTTAACTTCATCTGACTAAATTTCCATGAAGCTCCAAAGAGAAATAGTCTTAACTTCATCTGACTAAATTTCCATGAAGCTCCACAGAGAAATAGTCTTAACTTCATCTGACTAAATATCCATGAAGCTCCACAGAGAAATAATCTTAACTTCATCTGACTAAATTTCCATGAAGCTCCAAAGAGAAATAGTCTTAACTTCATCTGACTAAATTTCCATGAAGCTCCACAGAGAAATAGTTTTAACTTCATCTGATTAAATATCCATGAAGCTCCACAGAGAAATAGTCTTAACTTCATCCGACTAAATTTTCATGAAGCCCCACAGAGATATAGTCTTAATTCATCTGACTAAATATCCATGAAGCCCCACAGAGAAATAGTCTTAACTTCATCTGACTAAATTTCAATAAAGATCCAAAGAAAAATAAGTCTAAACTTCATCTGACTAAATTTCCATGAAGCCCACAGAAAAATAGTCTTAATTCATCTGACTAAATTTCCATGAAGCCCCACAGAGAAATAGTCTTAACTTCATCTGACTAAATTTCCATGAAGCCCCACAGAGAAATAGTCTAAACTTCATCTGACTAAATTTCCATGAAGCTCCACAGAGAAATAGTCTTAACTTCATCTGACTAAATTTCCATGAAGCTCCAAAGAGAAATAGTCTTAACTTCATCTGACTAAATTTCCATGAAGCTCCACAGAGAAATAGTCTTAACTTCATCTGACTAAATTTCCATGAAGCCCCACAGAGAAATAGTCTAAACTTCATCTGACTAAATTTCCATGAAGCCCCACAGAGGAATAGTCTTAACTTCATCTGACTAAATTTCCATGAAGCCCCACAGAGAAATAGTCTAAACTTCATCTGACTAAATTTCCATGAAGCTCCACAGAGAAATAGTCTAAACTTCATCTGACTAAATTTCCATGAAGCCCCACAGAGAAATAGTCTTAACTTCATCTGACTAAATTTCCATGAAGCCCAACAGAGAAATAGTCTTAATTCATCTGACTAAATTTCCATGAAGCCCCACAGAGAAATAGTCTTAATTCATTTGACTAAATATCCATGAAGCCCCACAGAGAAATAGTCTTAACTTCATCTGACTAAATTTCAATAAAGATCCAAAGAAAAATAAGTCTAAACTTCATCTGACTAAATTTCCATGAAGCCCACAGAAAAATAGTCTTAATTCATCTGACTAAATTTCCATGAAGCCCCACAGAGAAATAGTCTTAACTTCATCTGACTAAATTTCCATGAAGCCCCACAGAGAAATAGT
This sequence comes from Pecten maximus, assembly GCF_902652985.1. NCBI lineage: Eukaryota > Metazoa > Mollusca > Bivalvia > Pectinida > Pectinidae > Pecten > Pecten maximus. The sequence continues at coordinate 32,284,718 of NC_047030.1, read as the reverse complement.
CTAAACTTCATCTGACTAAATTTCCATGAAGCTCCACAGAGAAATAGTCTTAACTTCATCTGACTAAATTTCCATGAAGCTCCAAAGAGAAATAGTCTTAACTTCATCTGACTAAATATCCATGAAGCTCCACAGAGAAATAGTCTTAACTTCATCTGACTAAATTTCCATGAAGCCCCACAGAGAAATAGTCTAAACTTCATCTGACTAAATTTCCATGAAGCCCTACAGAGGAATAGTCTTAACTTCATCTGACTAAATTTCCATGAAGCTCCACAGAGAAATAGTCTTAACTTCATCTGACTAAATTTCCATGAAGCCCCACAGAGAAATAGTCTAAATTTCATCTGACTAAATTTCCATGAAGCCCCATAGAGAAATAGTCTTAACTTCATCTGACTAAATTTCCATGAAGCCCCACAGAGAAATAGTCTTAACTTCATCTGACTAAATTTCCATGAAGCCCCACAGAGAAATAGTCTTAACTTCATCTGACTAAATTTCCATGAAGCCCCACAGAGAAATAGTCTTAACTTCATCTGAGTTAATTCCTAAAAAGATCCCGAGAGAAATTGCTATAATATTATCTGAGTAAATTCTGCTGATGATGGACAGAAAATTGTCTGCTAGATATGAGAGAGTATGTAACATGTTTTACCTTAGGACAGGTCTTGGTACAATTCATAATGGTATGACAGCGATACACAGAGAAGGAATCCTCCATCATCTTTAGTCGTTCCTGTCGGAACTCATCCCGGGAGTCGATCATCCACCTTAAACATACAAGTCCAGCGTGGTGACCTTCCAAGGAAATCCGAGACTTTGATAATACATTATGTAATAGGGTATATCAAGAAATAATGATCAAATAAATATACATGATAATGATATGTAACCCTGGTAAATACTAGCCGCAATATACCTCTCGGCTAGAGAGATCTTCTCTTTAGCTCGATCGGTTGAGCGTAAGACTAGTAAGCCAGAGGTCCCGGGTTCGATCCCTAGCGGAGGCAGTGATTTAAATTTATCTAATTCCTGCGCTCTGTTACAGATATCTTCGAAAATGATATTTATTTAATGATAAATAATGAGTTGGCCTATCTACACGTACATTGAACTGAATTGAAGCTATAAATGGAGTTAACTTTACATAACAATGATATATTTACATAACAATGATATCTTTACATAACAATGATATATTTACTTAACATCTTTACATAACAATGATATCTTTACATAACAATGATATCTTTACATAACAATGATATCTTTACTTAACATAATATTTTTTCATTATGATAATGATGCAATAACAATATCTTCAAAATAGTGTTAACTACTAAAATATTGTAATGATAATCAACTGCTGTTGGGAAGAATAACCTGAAAGGAGGCAGCTATAAGCGGTAGAACTTATCACCATTTTTAAGACCAAGCATACATCTAAGTTACTATGTCCTAATTAGTTCCACTGACTGTGAGTGTCGAAGGCAGAGACACATAGCATGAAGTGGGATGGGGAGATGGCTTTTTTTAATACCAGCTATGGTCAAACGGATCAACAGATGGAAAGATAAACAATGAAAAGTAAACACTAATAAGTTGAAGCCCCCACGCATTCGTGTTAAAAGACTAAATGAACAGCTGGTCCGAGGTACTTATCAGAGATAGGAACAATATATACATGTAGGCCTACATCAACACGACAGGTCCGAGGTACTTATCAGAGATAGGTACAATATATACCTGTAGGTCTACATCAACACATCGGGTCTGAGGCACTTATCAGAGATAGGTACAATATATACCTGTGGGTCTACATCAACACGTCAGGTCCGAGGTACTTATCAGAGATAGGTACAATATATACCTGTGGGTCTACATCAACACGACAGGTCCGAGGTACTTATCAGAGATAGGTACAATATATACCTGTGGGTCTACATCAACACGACAGGTCCGAGGTACTTATCAGAGATAGGTACAATATATACCTGTGGGTCTACATCAACACGACAGGTCCGAGGTACTTATCAGAGATAGGTACAATATATACCTGTGGGTCTACATCAACACGACAGGTCCGAGGTACTTATCAGAGAAAGGTACAATATGTACCTGTAGGCCTACATCAACACGACAGGTCCGAGGTACTTATCAGAGATAGGTACAATATATATCTGTAGGCCTACATCAACACGACAGGTCCGAGGTACTTATCAGAGATAGGTACAATATATACCTGTGGGTCTACATCAACACGACAGGTCCGAGGTACTTATCAGAGATAGGTACAATATATACCTGTGGGTCTACATCAACACGACAGGTCCGAGGTACTTATCAGAGAAAGGTACAATATGTACCTGTAGGCCTACATCAACACGACAGGTCCGAGGTACTTATCAGAGATAGGTACAATATATATCTGTAGGCCTACATCAACACGACAGGTCCGAGGTACTTATCAGAGATAGGTACAATATATACCTGTAGGTCTACATCAACACGACAGGTCCGAGGTACTTATCAGAGATAGGTACAATATATACCTGTAGGTCTACATGAACATGACAGGTCCGAGGTACTTATCAGAGATAGGTACAATATATACCTGTAGGCCTACATCAACACGTCGGGTCCGAGGTACTTATCAGAGATAGGTACAATATATACCTGTAGGTCTACATCAACACGACAGGTCCGAGGTACTTATCAGAGATAGGTACAATATATACCTGTAGGTCTACATGAACATGACAGGTCCGAGGTACTTATCAGAGATAGGTACAATATATACCTGTAGGCCTACATCAACACGTCGGGTCCGAGGTACTTATCAGAGATAGGTACAATATATACCTGTAGGTCTACATCAACATGACAGGTCCGAGGTACTTATCAGAGATAGGTACAATATATACCTGTAGGTCTACATCAACACGTCAGGTCCGAGGTACTTATCAGAGATAGGTACAATATATACCTGTAGGTCTACATCAACACGTCAGGTCCGAGGTACTTATCAGAGATAGGTACAATATATACCTGTAGGCCTACATCAACACGACAGGTCCGAGGTACTTATCAGAGAAAGGTACAATATATACCTGTAGGTCTACATCAACACGACAGGTCCGAGGTACTTATCAGAGATAGGTACAATATATATCTGTAGGCCTACATCAACACGACAGGTCCGAGGTACTTATCAGAGATAGGTACAATATATATCTGTAGGCCTACATCAACACGACAGGTCCGAGGTACTGATCAGAGATAGGTACAATATATACCTGTAGGCCTACATCAACACGACAGGTCCGAGGTACTTATCAGAGATAGGTACAATATATACCTGTGGGTCTACATCAACACGACAGGTCCGAGGTACTTATCAGAGATAGGTACAATATATACCTGTGGGTCTACATCAACACGACAGGTCCGAGGTACTTATCAGAGATAGGTACAATATATACCTGTGGGTCTACATCAACACGACAGGTCCGAGGTACTTATCAGAGATAGGTACAATATATACCTGTGGGTCTACATCAACACGACAGGTCCGAGGTACTTATCAGAGATAGGTACAATATATACCTGTAGGTCTACATCAACACGACAGGTCCGAGGTACTTATCAGAGAAAGGTACAATATGTACCTGTAGGCCTACATCAACACGACAGGTCCGAGGTACTTATCAGAGATAGGTACAATATATATCTGTAGGCCTACATCAACACGACAGGTCCGAGGTATACTTATCAGAAAGATAGTTACAATATATACCTGTAGGCCTGCATCAACACAGCGGGTCCGAGGTACTTATCAGAGATAGGTACAATATATACCTGTGGGTCTACATCAACATGACAGGTCCGAGGTACTTATCAGAGATAGGTACAATATATACCTGTAGGTCTACATCAACATGACAGGTCCGAGGTACTTATCAGAGATAGGTACAATATATACCTGTTGGTCTACATCAACACGACAGGTCCGAGGTACTTATCAGAGATAGGTACAATATATACCTGTAGGCCTGCATCAACACGACAGGTCCGAGGTATACTTATCAGAAAGATAGTTACAATATATACCTGTAGGCCTGCATCAACACAGCGGGTCCGAGGTACTTATCAGAGATAGGTACAATATATACCTGTGGGTCTACATCAACATGACAGGTCCGAGGTACTTATCAGAGATAGGTACAATATATACCTGTAGGTCTACATCAACATGACAGGTCCGAGGTACTTATCAGAGATAGGTACAATATATACCTGTAGGTCTACATCAACACGACAGGTCCGAGGTACTTATCAGAGATAGGTACAATATATACCTGTGGGTCTACATCAACACGACAGGTCCGAGGTACTTATCAGAGATAGGTACAATATATACCTGTGGGTCTACATCAACACGACAGGTCCGAGGTACTTATCAGAGATAGGTACAATATATACCTGTGGGTCTACATCAACACGACAGGTCCGAGGTACTTATCAGAGATAGGTACAATATATACCTGTGGGTCTACATCAACACGACAGGTCCGAGGTACTTATCAGAGATAGGTACAATATATACCTGTAGGTCTACATCAACACGACAGGTCCGAGGTACTTATCAGAGAAAGGTACAATATGTACCTGTAGGCCTACATCAACACGACAGGTCCGAGGTACTTATCAGAGATAGGTACAATATATATCTGTAGGCCTACATCAACACGACAGGTCCGAGGTATACTTATCAGAAAGATAGTTACAATATATACCTGTAGGCCTGCATCAACACGTCAGGTCCGAGGTACTTATCAGAGATAGGTACAATATATATCTGTAGGCCTACATCAACACGACAGGTCCGAGGTATACTTATCAGAAAGATAGTTACAATATATACCTGTAGGTCTACATCAACATGACAGGTCCGAGGTACTTATCAGAGATAGGTACAATATATACCTGTAGGTCTACATCAACACGACAGGTCTGAGGTTCTTATCAGAGATAGGTAGACTATATACCTGTAGGCCTACATCAACACTGCGGGTCCGAGGTACTTATCAGAGTTCCACCAGTAGCTTGGACAAGAGGTACTGCAGCAGGCACATAGAATACACTCATATAAACCATCCTGAATAAAAAACAAGTCATGATCATAGTTTTTTTATCAATGTTATTCATCACCTTTTCCAAATACCTTTTAACTGTAACAAGAGGTTGTGAAGATTGCTAACAGAACAGTTATTTAATTCAACATGTTGTCTTTTCATCATGAAAATAGAATAGAACTTAAACATCTTGTGTATTTCAACAATATTTTTTTATTTTTAAAGATTTAGTTGAATTTCAACTTTCAATTTACTCTCACAATCCTATCTTCTTAAATTTTGATTTGTTTAGTATTTTTTTATCAGGCTGGTTGAGTGAACAGTCCTGGATGTTTTTAGAGGGGATGTCCTTGTAGTAGCTGGTGGCTACCTCACTGAAAACATATGGGAAGCCCATCACATTCTATATTTCGGAGCAATTTGGGCAGTGTATATTAGCACTTCCGCAAGGAAACAACCATGTTAGCACAGGCCCATCTGTATCGAGGGGTTGACATTAACTTAATCGCCTTGACAGACTGCTGGGCTGTCAATGGTGAAACCGGTACCCCTCCTAAGGCATTTGGGGGAAGGTCCCTTAAATGCAGTTTCCTGCTGTCTAACTCATCCTGAGCATGAAAATATCAGATCTTACACCAACAGGTTTTATATAAACAGTTTTGAAAATAAAATTATTGAAGTAAACAAAGAAATTTTAGCTGGACATTATACATTTGACTGAAAATGTTGGCAGCCCACAGGGCTGCTGGTCTGGACATTCTAGCAGCCCAACAGGCCTCAGGAAGCCCAGGGCTGCCAGGCTACTGTTAGTGTCGATCCTTGTGTATCTTAACTTTCCGAGAAACACAAATCGCCACATAGAAGGAGTGTCGAACCACTCACCTCAAATCTTCACCGGAGGTTACATACTCGACCCTATAACCCACTCACCTCGAATCTTCACCGGAGGTTACATACCCGACCCTATAGGCCACCGAGCTGTCGAATCACTCACCTCGAATCTTCACCGGAGGTTACATACTCGACCCTATAACCCACCGAGCTGTCGAATCACTCACCTCGAATCTTCACCGGAGGTTACATACTCGACCCTATAACCCACCGAACTGTCGAATCACTCACCTCGAATCTTCACCGGAGGTTACATACTCGACCCTATAACCCACTGAGCTGTCGAACCACTCACCTCGAATCTTCACCGGGGGTTACATACCCGGCCCTATAACCCACTGAGCTGTTGCAGCCCCCTGGCAGATTAACAGTAGATAATTCACAGGACTTACATGTTTCATTCATCAATCAGTAGATTTGAATCATACAAGCTTAAGAGGCACAATAGGCCTGTATCGCTCACCTGGTTTGACATATACATGTATAATATTCAAATGTTTACGAACGAAAACATGAATGAAATCACTGAAAATGTAATACTTTACAATTTTCACTGCAAAAAAAGTCAAACTGCCAAAATATCTCAACCATGAATCAAAAATATTTGTCACCAAATTATTTTAACCTTGAGACACAAAATGAGTATCGAGTCATTATTTGTGATAAAGAGTCGAACTTCATTATCTCAACCTCAGAAGACTAAATGGCTCCGAGTAAACATTCAGTTCTGATAGTAATATTTCCATTTAAGATGTTTCTGATAATCTGGAATACTCCGAATATCTCATGTTTTTACATGGCCCTAATGACTTCGAGATAACAATAGGTCTGACTTACAACATTGCCTTGTTTGTCGGAATACTGACCAATTTCGCTCTGTCTTTGACAGACTGTAGATTCTGTTCCTGTCCTATCTTGCTCTCGTCCGACTCTATACTCTTCTGTTTCAAGTATGGCTCTATGGCTCGGTATTGGGCATAGAAATTACTCATGTCCTGAAATAAATAAATAATTAGTATGTCTTGTTTTTCTAAAAGACTGCACCATTTAACATAGTTCATATATCTGTAAATAATTATTTGTATCATGTATAGATTACAAGAGGCCCAGGGGCCTTAACAGTCATCTGACTCTAGATTAAAGACCCTTATACTATTGTAGTATGCAAACTCTGTGGCAGGTATAGTGGAACTGTGGGCCATGGTGGCCATCTTCGAATTTGGATCAACCCGAAAAATATCAACAACACTTGATCAAGACTATCTCAGGATCATTTCTGGTAAGCTAGAGATGAATCCCACAGGTGGAATTTGTGAAGAAGATTTAAATAGGTGTTGTTCAGGAAGAACCATGATTGCACAATCAAGTTACAAAATGGCCGCCGTGGCTGCCATGTCAAAGTTTTTACGAGGCCTAAAAAATAACAACACTTTGTTGGCTCTCCTTCCTTAACATCCTCACCAATTTCCAGCTCAATGGCACCAGTGGAACTGGAGAAGAAGTTTAAAATGTGTTTTTCAAGATGGTTGCCAAGGCGGCCATCTTGGATTTCTGACCGACCTGAAAAATAACAACACTGGATCATTTCTGGTAAGTAAGAGCTGAATCCCACTGATGGAATTTGAGAAGAAGTTTGAAATAGGTTTTGTTCAGAAGAACCACGATTGTGCAATCATGTTACAAAATGACCCTTCGGGTCAGATGACCTAATAAAAGATATAACAGTTAATCACTTTTAATGTTATGTACAACGAAATGTATATAACGCTCACCTGTATATGACGACCACCTGTATATAATGACTGCCTGTATATAACGACCACCTGTATATAACGACTGCCTGTATATAACGACTGCCTGTATATAACGACTGCCTGTATATGACGATCACCTGTCTATAACGACCATCTGTGTGTAACAACTGCCTGTATATAATGACTGCCTGTATATGGCGACCACATGTCTATAACGACTGCCTGTATATAACGACCACCTGTATGTAATGACTGCCTGTATATAATGACTGCCTGTATATAACAACCACCTGTGTGTAACAACTGCCTGTATATAATGACTGCCTGTATATGACGACCACATGTCTATAACGACTGCCTGTATATAACGACCACCTGTATATAATGACTGCCGTATATAACGACCGCATGTCTATAACGACCACCTGTATATAACCACTGTCTGTATATAACGACCACCTGTATATAACGAACATCTGTATGTAACAACTGCCTGTATATAATGACTGCCGGTATATAACGACAACCTGTATATAACAACTGCCTGTATATAATAACTGCCTGTATATAACGACTGCATGTCTATAACGACTGCCTGTATATAACGACTGCATGTCTATAACGACTGCCTGTATATAACGAACATCTGTATGTAATGACAGCCTTTATATAACGACCACCTGTATATAACGACAACCTGTATATAATAACTGCCTGTATATAAAGACCATCTGTCTATAATTGATGACGATGAAATTTTTATTTTTTATTTATTAAATGATAATCCAATGGAGCATGAGGTAAAAAGCATGAACACAAAACCTGAACAAACTTTTCAACTCAAAACAAAATCACAGCTTAATTTTTATATTTCCAATATTTTCTTTTAACAATAATGACATTCAAAAAGTCCGATACATATATTTACCCGGAAACACCAAGTCAATATGATGTATTGTGTTTATGACGTGGTGTGACGTCACACTTAGTTTAGCCCAGTGTCATTTTCCTGTTATCTAGATAAATATAATGTATTGTGTTTATGACGTGGTGTGACGTCACACTTAGTTTAGCCCAGTGTCATTTTCCTGTTATCTAGATGAATATAATGTATTGTGTTTATGACGTCATAATCATTGTGACGCAACACTTAGTTCATCAAGATAAATATAATGTATTGTGTTTATGACGTCATAATCATTGTGATGCAACACTTAGTTCATCAAGATAAATATAATGTATTGTGTTTATGACGTCATAATTGTTGTGACGTCACATTTATTAGCCCAGTGTAAAGTGTCAAGATAATTATAAGGCACAACCATTAACCACCCTTTTACAAACAAGTATCAAAATTTAAAAATCAAGGATCTTTGGTTCAGTCAATATTGTGTTATACCAACCTGGTAGAATCTAAAATATTGACCTCAGTCTTCTGAATAGAATTCTATATAAGTCTATATTAGTCTATTAAATACTATAAAATTCTATATAATACTGTATTACTAAAACATTCTATATAATACTGTATTACTATAATATTCTATATAATACTGTATTACTATAAAATTCTATATAATACTGTATTACTATAATATTCTATATAATACTGTATTACTATAATATTCTATATAATACTGTATTACTATAAAATTCTATATAATACTGTATTACTATAAAATTCGATATAATAATGTATTACTATGAAATTCTATATAATTCATATTAAGATTTAAATTTTGACATGAAATTAATGTAAATTGTGGTATGGAGTATTAATTACTAACCTCCGACGGATTATTATAAGGAGGACCACCAGGATCAGCAGAATAAGGATGATCAACATGAGAACAAGTCAAATTAGGCCACCTGTAAGAAAATTCAGGGATTTAGTCTGGCCTCATATTGTCTCTCCCTGACTGTCTGGTCCCATATTGTCTCTCCCTGACTGTCTTGCCCCATATTGTCCCTCCCTGATTGTCTGGCTCCATATTGTCTCTCCCTGACTGTCGAGGCCCTCAATGTCCCTCCCTGACTGTCTGGCCCCATATTGTCTCTTCCTGACTGTCTGGCCCCATATGTCCCTCCTTGACTGTCTGGCCCCATATTGTCTCTCCCTGACTGTCTGGCCCCATAATGTCTCTCCCTGACTGTCTGGCCCCATATTGTCTCTCCCTGACTGTCTGGCCCCATATTGTCTTTCCCTGACTGTCTGGCCCCATATTGTCTCTCCGTGACTGTCTGGCTCCATATTGTCTCTCCTTGACTGTCTGGCCCCATATTGTCTCTCCCTGACTGTCTGGCCCCATATTGTCTCTCCTTGACTGTCTGGCCCCATATTGTCTCTGACTGTCTGGCCCCATATTGTCTCTCCCTGACTCTCTGGTGCCATATTGTCTCTCCCTGACTGTCTGGCCCCATATTGTCCCTCCCTGACTGTCTGGCCCCATATTGTCTCCCCCTGACTGTCTGGGCCCACAATGTCCCTCCCTGACTGTCTGGCCCCATATTGTCTCTCCCTGACTCTCTGGTGCCATATTGTCTCTCCCTGACTATTTGGCCCCATATTGTCTCTCCATTACTGTCTGGCTCCATATTGTCTCTCCTTGACTGTCTGGCCCAACATTGTCCCTCCCTGACTGTCTGGCCCCATATTGTCTCTCCTTGACTGTCTGGCCCCATACTGTCTCTTACCGTCTGGCCCTATATTGTCTCTCCCTGACTGCCTGGCCCCATATTGTCTCTCCCTGACTGTCTGGCCCCATATTGTCTCTCCGTGACTGTCTGGCTCCATATTGTCTCTCCTTGACTGTCTGGCCCCATATGTCCCTCCTTGACTGTCTGGCCCCATATTGTCTCTCCTTGACTGTCTGGCCCCATATTGTCTCTCCCTGACTGTCTGGCCCCATATTGTCTCTCCCTGACTGTCTGGCCCCATATTGTCTCTCCCTGACTGTCTGGCCCCATATTGTCTCTCCCTGACTGTCTGGCCCCATATTCTCACTCCCTGACTGTCTGGCCCCATATTGTCTCTCCCTGACTGTCTGGCCCCATATTGTCTCTCCCTGACTGTCTGGCCCCATATTGTCTCTCTGTGACTGTCGGGCTTCATATTGTCTCTCCCTGACTGTCTGGCCCCATATTGTCCCTCCTTGACTGTCTGGCCCCATATTGTCTCTCCCTGACTGTCTGGTCCCATATTGTCTCTGATTGTCTGGCCCCATATTGTCCCTCCCTGACTGTCTGGCCCCATATTGTCTCTCCCTGACTGTCTGGCCCCATTTTGTCTCTCCCTGAGTGTCTGGCCCGATATTGTCTCTCCCTGACTGTCTGGCCCCATATTGTGACTCCCTAATTGTCTGGCCCCATGTTGTCTCTCCCTGACTGTCTGGTCCCATATTGTCCCTCCCTGACTGTCTTGCCCTATATTGTCTCTCGTTGACTGGCCCCATATTGTCCCTCCCTGACTGTCTGGCCCCATATTGGTTCTCCTTGACTGTCTGGCCCCATATTGTCTCTCCCTGACTGTCTGGCCCCATATTGTCTCTCCCTGACTGTCTGGCCCCATATTGTCTCTCCCTGACTGTCTGGCCCCATATTGTCTCTCCCTGACTGTCTGGCCCCATATTGTCTCTCCGTGACTGTCTGGCCCCATATTGTCTCTCTGTGACTGTCGGGCTTCATATTGTCTCTCCCTGACTGTCTGGCCCCATATTGTCCCTCCTTGACTGTCTGGCCCCATATTGTCTCTCCCTGACTGTCTGGTCCCATATTGTCTCTGATTGTCTGGCCCCATATTGTCCCTCCCTGACTGTCTGGCCCCATATTGTCTCTCCCTGACTGTCTGGCCCCATTTTGTCTCTCCCTGACTGTCTGGCCTGATATTGTCTCTCCCTGACTGTCTGGCCCCATATTGTGACTCCCTAATTGTCTGGCCCCATATTGTCTCTCCCTGACTGTCTGGCCCCATATTGTCCCTCCCTGACTGTCTTGTCATATTGTCTCTCCTTGACTGGCCCCATATTGTCTCTCCCTGACTGTCTGACCCCATATTGTCTCTCCTTGACTGTCTGGCCCCATATTGTCTCTCCCTGACTGTCTGGCCCCATATTGTCTCTCCTTGACTGTCTGGCCCCATATTGTCTATCCCTGACTGTCTGGCCCCATATTATCCCTACGTGACTGTCGGGCTTTATATTGTCTCTCCTTGACTGTCTGGCCCCATATTGTCTCTCCCTGACTGTCTGGCCCCATATTGTCTCTTCCTGACTGTCTGATCCCATATTGTCTCTCCCTGACTGTCTGGCCCCATATTGTCTCTCCCTGACTGTCTGTCCCCATATTGTGACTCCCTAATTGTCTGGCCCCATATTGTCTCTCCCTGACTGTCTGGCCCCATATTGTCTCTCCTTGACTGTCTGGTCCCATATTGTGACTCTCTAATTGTCTGGCCCCATATTGTCTCTCCCTGACTGTCTGGCCCCATATTGTCTCTCCTTGACTGTCTGGTCCCATATTGTGACTCTCTAATTGTCTGGCCCCATATTGTCTCTCCCTGACTGTCTGGCCCCATATTGTCCCTCCCTGACTGTCTGGCCCCATATTGTCTCTCCCTGACTGTCTGGCCCCATATTGTCTCTCCCTGACTGTCTGGCCCCATATTGTCTCTCCCTGACTGTCTGGCCCCATATTGTCTCTTCCTGACTGTCTGGCCCCATATTGTCTCTCCCTGACTGTCTGGCCCCATCTTGTCCCTCCCTGACTGTCTGGCCCCATATTGTCTCTCCCTGACTGTCTGGCCCCATCTTGTCCCTCCCTGACTGTCTTGTCCCATATTGTCTCTCCCTGACTGTCTGGCCCCATATTGTGACTCCCTAATTGTCTGGCCCCATATTGTCTCTCCCTGACTGTCTGGCCCCATATTGTCCCTCCCTGACTGTCTGGCCCCATATTGTCTCTCTCTGACTGTCTGGCCCCATATTGTCTCTTCCTGACTGTCTGGCCCCATATTGTCTCTCCCTGACTGTCTGGCCCCATATTGTCCCTCCCTGACTGTCTGGCCCCATATTGTATCTCCTTGGCTGGCCCCATATTGTCTCTCCCTGACTGTCTGGCCCCATATTCTCCCTCCCTGACTGTCTGGCTCCATATTGTCTCTCCCTGACTGTCTGGCCCCATATTGTCCCTCCCTGACTGTCTGGCCCCATATTGTCTCTCCCTGACTGTCTGGCCCTATATTGTCCCTCCCTGACTGTCTGGCCCCATATTGTCTCTCCCTGACTGTCTGGCCCCATATTGTCTCTCCCTGACTGTCTGGCCCCATATTGTCTCTCCCTGACTGTCTGGCCCCATATTGTCTCTCCCTGACTGTCTGGCCCCATATTGTCCCTCCCTGACTGTCTGGCCCCATATTGTCTCTCCCTGACTGTCTGGCCCCATCTTGTCCCTCCCTGACTGTCTGGCCCCATATTGTCTCTCCCTGACTGTCTGGCCCCATATTGTCCCTCCCTGACTGTCTGGCTCCATATTGTCTATCCCTGACTGTCTGGCCCCATATTGTATCTCCTTGGCTGGCCCCATATTGTCTCTCCCTGACTGTCTGGCCCCATATTCTCCCTCCCTGACTGTCTGGCTCCATATTGTCTCTCCCTGACTGTCTGGCCCCATATTGTCCCTCCCTGACTGTCTGGCCCCATATTGTCTCTCCCTGACTGTCTGGCCCTATATTGTCCCTCCCTGACTGTCTGGCCCCATATTGTCTCTCCCTGACTGTCTGGCCCCATATTGTCTCTCCCTGACTGTCTGGCCCCATATTGTCTCTCCCTGACTGTCTGGCCCCATATTGTCTCTCCCTGACTGTCTGGCCCCATATTGTCCCTCCCTTACTGTCTGGCCCCATATTGTCCCTCCCTGACTGTCTGGCCCCATATTGTCTCTCCCAGACTGTCTGGCCCCATATTGTCTCTCCCTGACTGTCTGGCCCCATATTGTCCCTCCCTGACTGTCTGGCCCCATATTGTATCTCCTTGGCTGGCCCCATATTGTCTCTTCCTTACACTGTCAGGGATTTACTCTAGCTCCTCAACAAAACTGACAAGGATTTAGTGTGGCCCCACACTGTCCATCCTGACACCTTCCGAGACTTTAGTCTTGTATCAGATGGTCCCTACCTGACACCAAAAGGGATTTAGTCTGGCCCCACCTTCATGGATTCAGACTGCCCCTACATGGTCCATTATTTTAATGATTTCCTTATAATACATGTGTACTGCATTGCTTTCCATTTATTAAATGCCGAAAGGAAATGAAAATCTTCTGGAACATTTTCTTTAGGGTGGTTACCCAAAAACGATTTAAGTGATATAATACAACCAATATTATATGTAAGAATGTTGAAAGTCATATTGGTTGTGTTGTATAACTTCAATTTATGTTATTACCTTAACTTGGTGATGAGTAATTAGATTATGAGCATTATAATATGGGAGACTACTTAATCAGATCAAGTTTCTGAGTGATATATTGTTTGGTTTTATTTACTGGACAATTTTAATTTGCCACACTTTCATTAAATTTTATAAATTACTCCACCCAACCCTTTTAGCCACTCAACACTTTCACAGATTTGGATGTTATTTCTACAATATTTGTAGATCAATTTTTCACACCTGGGGAGATGATTGACACGCCTGTGTAACTTACAACAATTGACCAGTGTATTGAAAGATTCCCCCTAAGGCTTTGAATTAACCAACTGTCCAGGTAATGAAAGGGTGTCACACCTGTGTTAGCAGGTGGACAAAGATGAGTGAGGGGGAGGGGGGTCCTATAACCTCCATTTTTTACCTGTGAGACATACTGAAGATTTAATTTCCTAAGACCTAATTAAACCAGATATAAAATGAATTATCTTAAACTGGTCATTTAACATCAGTATAAAAACTAATGTTTAAAGATAAGTATGAATTAGAAATATTGTATCAGGGACTCAGCTTGTTACTCTTCTTTTGTATCTTGCGCAATTAATATTAAGTACATCAAATATTCCATAATTACATTAAAATATAACATAAGCAATGTTAAGAACATATGCTCTCTACAATTATAGCACATTTTACCAAAATAAGAATATATGTGATAAACTCATAATAAACCTTAATTTATATATATAGTATACCACAATATATAATCCTAAAAATTTGTTAATTTAAAAAAGAAACAAAAACAACATAAAACTGATAAAAGAGGCATAATACAAGCAAAATATTTCATATAGATTCTATGGAGACCCTTAAACAGTTCAAGGAGAAATAAGTTAAGACCATCAGGTGTTGATTCATATATATATGGGCTTCAAAATTTACTCCGTGATGATATGATTGAATATTATGGTCCATTAGATGGTTTTACTTCTTATAAGGAAACCTCAAGAGATTCTACTTCAAGTGTACTAAACATGTATGTTTACTGTTTTCCATAATTAGGTAATTATATTTTTTGTTTTAACTTTTAATTTCCTATCAAAAACAGAAATACACCAGGATTGTACATTAATATATATATATGTGTACATTTATATATTTAGATGATTTTTTTCTGTGTAAAGTAGGCATCTATCATCTAATAACAAACTAAAAGCAAAAAAAAAATGAAATACATGAATTTTATTCAATTTTATTTGAGAGGTTGCATTTTGCCTGAATATACTTATATGTATACACATGTATATATATTTGCAATTTCTGATTTTATAGATACATATACATAAAGTTGTTAATTAATCTGTTTATAAAGTTGTTAAATCATCAGCTCATAAAGTTGTTAAATCATCTTTGTATTACTTTACCAAATCCTGGTGATATTCATTAAGAAACTGAATACAGAAATTTATTATTTCTTATGGAAAAGTTCATCAGACAAGATAGAAAGAGATGTAATTATTAAGAATTGTAGTGAAAGCGATCTGAAAATGAAACATTTACAATCTTTTATTGATTCATTAAGCTTACACGGATTCGACGACTGTTTGAAAGTACTTTGTAATAGGAAATGGCAGTCGATGATTTTTTAAAACATTCAGTACATGGTAATACAGTTATTTTAGCAAATAGCGGTTTAGATTATTTTTGAAATGCCAAAAAACTTGTAAGAATTAATTTTGGAAAGATGTTCTAAGATGAAGTTGGTGTAAATTTTCCAAGAAGACAGAATGTTCTGAAAATAACAATGCACTAAAAAACCTATTTGGTATAATAATTTAGTAACAATAGAAAATAAGAGCATTTTTTATATAGATTGGTATTAAAAAGGATTTATATAAAAAAATGTAAAGTCAAAGAAAATAGCAATGGTAGATTTTACAGCTATACAGAATTAATGGAGAAATTCAATATTCATACTAACTTTCTCACTTATCAAAGTGTCAAAAGTGCTATATATACTGAAACGAAAAAGAAACGCAACTTCAAATTGTAGGTTTAATAAAATAATACTTGTGAGCATTATGTTTAAATTTCATATGTAATAGTTAATATTGAATATTGATGTAACATCCTTTAAATGTTTAGAGATTTTTAAGAACAGGTCACTTTGCTAGAAGGTCATGATTGGTAGTACCCTACGTGAATCCAAGTTGAAATGGTAGCAGTTTTGAAACCGTGCCCTAATATCGTGTGTGTCCTCCTCGAACAGTTATCACATCTCTAATTCTTTGTTGCATTGAGTTCATCAGGGCATTGACTTTCCGTATTGGAATGTTATTCCATTCTTGGACGAGTGCATTTGCTAACTGAGGGAGGGTATTTGGGGGGTTACGGCGATTTCGAATTCTTCTGTCTAATTCATCCCACAAATGCTCGATTGGGGACAGGTCGGGGCTATATGGAGGCCAATCTATAGGAACAATGTTCTGTGTCGCAAGAAAGTCTCTACAGACTCTTGCAACGTGTGGTCTCGCGTTATCTTGCTGAAAGGTTAGATGATGCTGCCTAACAAACGGCACAACATGGGGCCTAAGGATCTCATCCCGATAGCGTACGGCCGTTAAATTCCCATTGACTATCACCAAAGGCGTCTTCAAACCATGGGAGATTCCCGCCCAAACCATAACTGATCCACCCCCAAATCGGTCGTGTTCCAAAACACAGGCGTCAGCAAAACGTTCGCCTCGACGCCGGTACACACGTTGACGGCCATCTGCTCGAAATAACGTGAATCGAGATTCATCGGTGAAGAGCATAGACCTCCAACGTCTCATAGGAAAACGTCTGGGCATATGTGCCGTTGCCCATTGCATACGACGTGCTCGACGTTGCGGTGTTAGTGGTAAACCAACGTACTGTCGCCTTGCACGCAAATTAGCCTCACGCAGTCTGTTGATCACTGTTTGGGGATGAATTCGACGGTTATGATTACCAATCGTATTCCTTGCCGTTTCAGCGGCCGTTAATCTCCTGTTACGCAGGTGTGCCAACCTAAGAACCCGGTCTTGACGTCGCGACGTTACGCGTGGACGTCCTGATCTCGGCTGGTCATCGACTCTTCCTGTTGCGTTAAGACGTGAAACTAATCGACTAATAGTCGATTTGTGAACTCTGAATTGTCGAGCGACGTGAAGTTGCGTGTTCCCTGCCAGAAGCATCGCTATAGCACGTCCTCTATCAACCTTTGATAACCGTGGCATAATTGTAAAAGGAATTATTGTTTGCAAAAGTATTGGCGATGATGTGGCTCAATGTTAGTGATGAATTGATACTGGTTTGAATGAAAAAAGAACGCATATGTTTGTACAGGCACGGTTTTTGATGTTTTTACCGCGCCGGAAGTGCATAGGTCTCTAGTCACACTTGGGTGATTTTGAAGATTGGTATGGGTGTTAGGCAGGGTGCATGTTTATTTCCGCGATTTTTATACAGATATGTATATTTAATACAAAATTAATCACAATTTTCCATGTTGCGTTTCTTTTTCGTTTCAGTATATATAGAAAAAGAATTTTTCCAAAGAAGATATCTCCACTGAATTCATAAAACTACCTTACATAGTAATACATACCTGCCAACTTAGATTTTTTTTCAAACAGAATAGAGGAGCATGAGAATTTTATAACTGTCTGTTTAAAAATAATATAGCATCTTCTGGAAAAAGGAAATGGGAAGCATTGTTTGATTTTGATGAAAATACATCTATAATACAAGATGCCAGGAAAAGAGTCTGTGTTTATCAGCTTTGAAAAATTACATCAAAGAAACAAACCACACTCTTAGATATACTGCAACCAGTAAAGGGGAAACTCATCTTAACATCTTTAATAAGGACTGGAAAAAATGGGAAAGACTACTGGTCTCTACAAAAATTATAAAAATGTTTAGAGGTTTCATTCTATTTTTGGAATTTCATATTTTATATGAAAAAATACATTTGAAGAATGTGTATCCTATACTCAACTTAGGCTTGAGAAAATGCTGACCTGCTTTAGATTTCACAGGAAGGACTATAAAGTATTCATTTTAACAGTTATAATCACAGTTTTCTGGGCTAATGGAAATATAAATACAGTATACTATAAAACACACGTTAGCTTTTACCTTCACACAAACAGACAGAATTATTGTCAAAGATCTACATTGTCCTTCACCTTTTGATCAAAATGACCTTGACTTCTCACCCAGAGTGACCTAGCTTTGTCTTGGTCAGGAGTCGGTCAATAAGTATGAAAGTTAAGGAACTATAGTGGATGGACAGACAAACAAACCGACAGTGTTAACTATAGGGCACCTGTATGGACCTGATTAAGAAAAACCATGTCATTCAGGGCTCCATACAAATGTAGGTCATAGAACACATTATATGAAGTCATAATTAATTGCCTTTACATGGCTCAAAGACGGCTCAGACCAAAGTTGGGCAAAAACCTATCACTAATTTGAAACAGAAGAAGGAAATTTGCCCATTAGATTTGAAGAAAATTAAAATCTAAATAGTGTACAGAGGATAATTGGGCTGCAATATGCCATAAAAATAGATGAGACTGGACAAATGTTTTCGTTCATTCTAAAAAAAATCTTCATAATCAGCACTTGTCATTAATGCCAGAGAAAATAATAAATTATATCTGAAATCAGCATGTCATGTGTTTGATATATAGTATTCAGTAAAAGAACACATGAACAATAGTGCATCAAACACAGTCATTAGTACATGTATAGTGACACTTTGACAAGGACGAATGGAAACTTTTCCTTTAATCCATGCTAATTCTGTTTAATGCTGAAGGTGACTATAACCTGACAAAAAAGTCTGATATTTCCTCAACTAAAAAAGATATTTGTGCATGAGTAAACATTCTTTGTATACATGGCATTTTATGGTTTATGTATAGAAATCTAGAGTATTTTGATTGAGTAACAATAATACATGTAATTTAATATATTTAGTAGAAAGAGACAGGCAGACTAACATCCTTAAAAATAATAATAATAATAATCAAATATATTTGTAGGAAAGAGCCAGGCCTTCAAAAACATTTAAGAAAACCAGACTGTTGTTTTCAATAAGTATGATAGGTTGTATAGGAAAAGGAGTTACCTCCCTTGCAAAGTTGTTGGTTTGGTTTCGTTTTTTATCAGGCCTTATGTTGTAATATTTAGACATTAATGCTCACATTACATACAAATTGATGTTATAGAAGTGTATTTTATTAGTATTTGAGTTTTTTTTTTTGTGTGTGTATTTGAGTGTATTTGAGTATATTTGAGTGTATTTGAGTAAAAAGTCAAGCCCCGCACCCACTTGGTGAATATTGGATGTGCCGGAGGCAGTAACGTCATAGGTTGTCTCCCTTGGCACTCACTCTTCTGTGTATATTACAAAATACGCTTTGTCGTGTTTTGAGGTATTGTAAAAAGGTAAGCAGAACACGTTGTTGTCTGTTGTGTAGATTTGTTTATACCTTTGCAACATGATAACTTTTTATCAGGGTGCTGATTGGTCGTATTATAGCCCGACAGGGGAATTAAACGTGTTATATCAATAATCACCGCGAGTTTGTACCGGTGTTCGTTTCGTACCGCAGACGTACTGTTTTTTTTCCAGTACAGACCTACTTTTGATGACCACACTAAAATAACACCAGTTCGATGGCACTTGGATTACTTGTCTGGGACTACTCTTACATTGTAAGAGGTTAACGTTCAACACGACGAGCGCCGTGTCGCAGATCCACCAATTTAATCAGGCGGGCCAAGACCTCTTGTGTAATATTACAAGAGTCATGATCAAGAGTACTGCAGTACATAATCTTAAGTGTTACGATGATGATATCACCTTTAAAGCTGCAAGTTGTGGTGTAGTAAGATCGTCAGAAAATTCGGACTAAAGAGTACGGTGATCATCTCAGCAAAATGTTTGACTAATCAATGAATTTTGTTTTTGTTAAACTTACACCATGAAAAATTCTATAAATAAATACATACGGTATAAAACTTTTGTATTTTCAGAAGTTTACTGATATAAGCATCAACTTTTAACGTTTATCTAGGGCTATGTCAGACGCTGAGGAAGACAGTAGCCCCTATGAGCAGGGTGAACTGGCCCCCAGCCCTGACTACAGAGAACAGGACGATGACCCTGATAGTCAGCTTTCGCTATCTCCACAATCAAGGGAAGCTATAGATGATGATGAAGACGAAGATGAAGATGTTGTACACACAAGCAAAGACAAGTAGGTTAAATTTTATAAGTCCTGTGTTATATTATGAGGATCAACATAAACAGGGCTCCGATGATCATAAAATGATTTCATTGTGTCGCCATCATTCTAAAAACATGTCCTGATTTAATTTCAAAATCACTAATCTAATGGGATTCTTGTTGTTATGAATACAAATTAGTTTTCTCCGGTTTTTTTCATTCTTCCATTCTGATCTTATCAGCCTAGATGTTGCTGAGGTTTTGAATAGTCTCAATTATCAGATTGCAAAGTGGCTCAAAAAATCCCATTATAAATGAACACACTTATAATTTGTTTGTTTGTTGGGTTTATCACCCTGTGAACACTGAACAGCCAGGGTTATTTTGAGACAGCCGGGTCTCCTTGCAGTAGTTGGTGCCTACCTCACTGAATAATATACAGAAGGCCTGTTGCATGCCATCCAGAACAATAAGGGTAAAGTGTCTTGCCAAGGGACACAATCATGACAGCACAGACCAGTCCGTTTCTCTGCTTTCCCAGAAACACAGAAGTAAACCAACACAGTTAGTTAGAGAGCATTAAACCATACACCTCAGATCTTCTCCTGACGTTATATGTAGCCAGTGTTCCAACCAACTAAGCTATCGCAGCCCCTTTACTGTATATAGACACATCTTAAAGAGTAGCTAGTACTGAAGCCAGGTTGACTGTATGTTTTGCTTTCATCTACAGTTGGTAACCATACAGGGCTTTTTCTCAGGGCTGGCAGGTAATGGGGCCACATTCCCAATTGAAATTATAACAGATTCAAGCCAAATTCTCAAAATTTGCAGTTTACTCCTGAAAAAAATCTTTCCCAATTCACTTGTTATTCCCAGAATGAGGCAAACAGGCCTCATCCCGAACCAGTGAGAAAAAGCCCTGCATAGTGTTTGAGGGCACAGCCTACACCTGTACAAATCTGACATTTCAAAATTGGTTCTTGAGAGAACTTTTTTCACATGGATGATGGAGAATTTTCTCTGCTGGTATTAAAAGTACATGTAGAAACAATTTGGTCTAACAACGCGTACAATCACACTTTAGATGCAATTGGTGCATTTTCATGGTCAATAATATTGTTATGGAACTCTTAAGAACGACATATAAAATTTTAGAATTTCCAGATATTATAGATATATCTTGTCCAGAATATTTTTCACAACACTGAGTCTGACCAGTAGAAACATTTTGTTAATTTAGAATTGATGATGAGGATGGCCTAGACATCAAACCACCCCAGGTACAGGCCGGGCGAAAGGAGCGGAAACACAAACATAAAGACGATCGTCGCCGTGACAAGGAAAGACACGCTCAGTCACGAGAAAAGAGTGATAGGCAGCCAAGAGAGAAAGATAGTGAGTGATTGTTTTTATTCCTGGTCTGTGTCGTTTTTTTTTTTCAATTTGCGATTTATTTGTACCTATTCCGTTAAGGGTAATAGGACTGATTATTTCTCTCTCGTACAACTACATACCTACATCAAGAAAAATTGCATGAGTACAGTGCAATCTTTAATTTTAGAATGTACAAGTAGCTAACTAAATCTTACCTAGTTATTTTTTTGTATTTATATATTTTCATTTTTGCTTACTTTATTGTGTCATTTGAGCAAGGGATACCTGCCAAGTTTCGCATGTATATATTTGACAGTGTTACATATATAATGTCCTTATGACAATTTTTGTTTTTTTTTTTTTTTTTGACATTATTTATTTTACAAAAATTGTGAAACAAGTTAATACCAACATATATTAATCCCTCATGATGTCTAAGATTGAAGCATTCAAGGGGTCAAACTGCAGAAGGAAAAGTGGAGTATCTGGAGAAAACCTGCTTGGTCAGGCAGGTGACCCCATACCTTTTCATATCCGGTCAGGGAATCGAACCCCGGCCACCTAGGTGAAAGGCAAGTGTGTTACCACTGTGTCACTGTGCCTATCACCTAAACAACCAGTGTTCAATATGTACCTGATCAGACATGAAAGGGTATGGAGGGTCAGTCATCCTGCATGGCCATGTGGATTTTCTCAGGACACTTTGTTCTCCTCCCTCCCACAACAACACACCAAATACACTTCCATCAGGGCCTAGAGTGATAAGTATAAGCTGTATAAAAAATAAAGGCGGTGGTGTTTTTTTTTGTTTTTTTTTTTCAAGAAGAAATTCTTTGGAGGCAGTTTCTCCTTTCAAATGATCATGAACTGACCATTAAAAATATCAAGCTTCGAGGAAATCAACATCTGGATTTTCTGATAAGTCATTGTTGTTTTGATACTACCAAAGAACATCATGAAAACAATTTATGGTTGTTACAGGATCCTCACGTAGTGCCCATGGTTACAATCGTGAGCCACAGAGATCCAGAAAACAGGATATGAGAGAACGGGAGGTCAGGGATACAAGAGATACTTATCGCGAATCTAAAGAGAAGGAACGAGAGCGTCGAGTCAAGGAGGAAGAGAAGAGGCAAAAATCTCGTATAGAGAGGTGAGTGTTTTCAGTTTCAACCTTTTTCTGTCTGGAATCAATTTCATGCGTAGGGGAATGACTATATATAGTTCCTTTTATGCACTATTCTGGTTTAAATGTTCTCAATGCAGTTGAAAAAGAGACAGTCTGATTGGTCAATAATTCATGACCTTTGTTCATTATTAAATATGAAAGGTCATCATGAGGATTCACACAGGTCACCATTACATTTCTTTGCAACACAACGCAAAAATGCAATGGAATAAAATGTTCAAGTTTTAACTATATTGTATCTGAATTTGTATTAAAAGGTGATAAAAATCTTGTATTTCTTTTGCACAATCTTTTGAGATCGCAGGTAGTACATACTGCCCCAGAGGTTTGTCGTAACCTGTTTGTATCATTTAATCCATTTGAATTAGTGACACAAGTTCAGAGTAGTATGTAATTAAAGCTGTTTTAAAATCTGGAAAATTATACAGTTTATTGAATTATTGGGCCATTGCACCATCTGATCTAGATTTCTTTTACAATTCTTTTGACCTAGATTGCCAAAAGTGGGCTATATTGCTATAATATCCGCTATCCTGGTGAGTTATACAGGCCAGCTGCACCTCTTGTATCATTGCAGCATTTGTATTTAATCTTTCAGAGAAAGGCTGGAAAGATTAGAGAGAGAGAAGGAAAGAGACAGAATAAGAGAAACAAGGGAGCGTAAAGAATTAGAAAGACGAAAACGCAGAGAGGAGGAGGAACGAGAAAAAGCAAGAGCAGAAGGTATGTATCTAATGTCTGAGGAAATTTTCGTTGAAATCTAGAATGCTATACCTGTACATTTGAAAATGTATATCTCTTAAGTCATTGCTAAATGTTCTGTATATTTTTACACAAGTAAAATTTTTCAAATTTTTGGCAAGATATGTCACATTTCATACATACGCTCTGTACAATTACAAAGATACTATAAACATTCTTTACATTCACACACTTTCATGCTTGAACATATACATAATTATAAATAAACAATAAAAACCCGCAGTATTCATGTATGAAAACAAAAACAAGACACATCAGAGGGCAAATGGTCATTTCTCAGTGTAATGAAGTAGTTTTGAAATGTTTTTTTGTAGCTCTATACAGACGTGAAAGGGAGAAGGGTAAAAAAGCATTAAAACAGTCAAGGGTACGGAGTCGAAGTCGAGAACGACAATTTACCAGTGATCCACACAGAGATAAAAAATCTCGTCATCGTATGAAGTCACCAGAGCCAGGTAGGTTTGAATTGTGACATTTAGACTTGAATTAATGATTTTAATGAAATAGAAATGTACTATTGAATTGTAAGAACATGTATGTAGTACACTGTAGTACTTTCTATATGTATTGGGGAATGTCACATCAAAGTAGTTTAGATATCGATATAAGGAAAACATTTCCCACGTGTAATGCATTACCTGTCAAACTTGAACTACATGCAGATCTTCCTTACCACAAGTGCTTGCTTGGGATTGTTTTTCAGGTCCGAAAGTCAAATGTCAAGGTCACTGTTACTAAAAATAGAAATTTGCTTCCGTGTGATAACTCAAGGTTCCCTTTGACCAATCAAACTCAAACTTCATGTAGTTTTTCCTTACCACAAGTGTTTGCATGAAATGTTTTTTTAACTGGTCCAAATGTCAAAGGTCAAGGGTACTGTTACTATAAATAGAAAATCTGTTTCCATACAATAACTCTTGTAATCACCTTTCTGCGCAGGTGACACATCCACTTAAGTGGAATTCTTTTTTTCTGCCTATTCACAGGCTATTGTGGTACATGCATGAAATTGACAATATTTCTTTGAAAATTGACTTTGAATCAATGCATGATTTTGTACTATAAAATTCCCAGTTAAGAAATGAAAGTACTGTGATTTATATTTAGAACGGTCAAGGCCCCGTGGGCCACACACACCTGAGGAGGAATATCCACATGAGGTGGAGGATATGGATGAGGAGGAGGATGAAGAGGAGGAAGAGGACCATGTCGCATCCTCCCACGAGGGGCTTGCTGAAGGCAGTGACGCCCACAGTGGCGACTCGGACGTATCTGTTGAGGAGGAGGACAGCGAGTCTGATTCTGATTCAGGTATAGATGTTTGAATGTTTTTAGCTTTGACATGTGATGGTGGAATAAAATAATTGCCAAAGTCATGGTTAATTATGTTACACAATTATCTTTTTAATTTATAAATGATGAATGTTGAAAATGTAAGTAAATCACTTTATTAGTGAAAGTCTGATCTCTTCTTTATATCAAAACCTGGGTGTGTGTACACTTTAAATAGGCAGGTAGGCAGAGACTGATGAGTCTTATCGTTTCATTAAATTTTGTCAAATTAGTTTAACCAGAAATTATTTTATCAGGGTTTTAAATTTGTTAAATTACTTTTTGAACAACTGGGCAAAGATGATTTTCAATAGTTTTTTTTTTTTTTTCAATTTTTTTAAGGAAAATAAAAATTCTGATGTAACTCAATTTAACCCTCTTGATTTAACTGGATATTAATGAACTTTCCTTCAGGAAGCGGCAGTAACTCCAACATTGGTAGCGAGGACAGCCACCCAAAACACAGTGACATGGAAGATGACTTGCATCATCAGGATCCAATGAAAGGTGGGAGAGTGATGTCCCTTGAATCCTAATACAACTGGGGCTTGTTCGTTTGTACAGACAAACTGATTTGTCTATTTTTAGCCCACCATCATCAGATGGTGGGCTATTCAAATCGCCCTGCGTCCGTGGTCCGTCCGTCCGTCCGTAAACAATTCTTGTTATCGCTATTTCTCAGAAAGTACAGAAGGGATCTTTCTCAAATTTCATATGTATGTTCCCCTTGGTGCCTAGTTATGCATATTGCATTTTGAGACCTATCGGAAAACAACATGGCCGACAGGCAGCCATCTTGGATTTTGACAATTGAAGTTTGTTATCGGTATTTCTTAGAAAGCACTGAAGGGATCTTTCTGAAATTTCATATGTAGGTTCCCCTCGGTGTCTAGTTATGCATATTACATTTTGAGACAAATCGGAAAACAACATGCCCGACAGGCAGCCATCTTGGATTTTGACAATTGAAGTTTGTTATCGCTATTTCTCAGAAACTGATGAAGGGATCTTTCTCAAATTTCATATGTAGGCTCCCCTCTGTGCCTAGTTATGCATATTGCATTTTGAGACCAATCGGAAAACAACATGGCCGACAGGCAGCCATCTTGGATTTTGACAATTGAAGTTTGTTATCGCTATTTCTCAGAAAATAATGAAGGGATCTTTCTCAACTTTTCATATATAGGTTCCCCTTGGTGCCTAGTTATGCATATTGCATTTTGAGACCAATCGGAAAACAACATGGCCGACAGGCAGCCATCTTGGATTTTGACAATTGAAGTTTGTTATCGCTATTTCTCAGAAACTGATGAAGGGATCTTTCTGAAATTTCATATGTAGGTTCCCCCTGGTGCCTAGTTATGCATATTGCATTTTGAGACCAATCGGAAAACAACATGGCCGACAGGCAGCCATCTTGGATTTTGACAATTGAAGTTTGTTATCGCTATTTCTCAGAAAATAATGAAGGGATCTTTCTCAACTTTTCATATATAGGTTCCCCTTGGTGCCTAGTTATGCATATTGCGTTTTGAGACCAATCGGAAAACAACATGGCCGACAGGCAGCCATCTTGGATTTTGACAATTGAAGTTTGTTATCGCTATTTCTCAGAAAATAATGAAGGGATCTTTCTCAACTTTTCATATATAGGTTCCCCTTGGTGCCTAGTTATGCATATTGCATTTTGAGACCAATCGGAAAACAACATGGCCGACAGGCAGCCATCTTGGATTTTGACAATTGAAGTTTGTTATCGCTATTTCTCAGAAAATAATGAAGGGATCTTTCTCAACTTTTCATATATAGGTTCCCCTTGGTGCCTAGTTATGCATATTGCATTTTGAGACCAATCGGAAAACAACATGGCCGACAGGCAGCCATCTTGGATTTTGACAATTGATGTTTGTTATCGCTATTTCTCAGAAAATAATGAAGGGATCTTTCTGAAATTTCATATGTAGGTTCCCCTCGGTGCCTAGTTATGCATATTGCATTTTGAGACTAATCGGAAAACAACATGGCCGACAGGCAGCCATCTTGGATTTTGACAATTGAAGTTTGTTATCGCTATTTTACAGAAGGTACTGAAGGGATCTTTCTCAAATTTCATATGTACGTTCCCGTTGGTCCCTGGTGTTGCATTTTGGGACCAATCCGAAAACAACATGGCTGACAGACAGACATTATCGCTAAATCTTAAATTTTATATATAGGTTCCCCTTGTTTGAAAAGTACTAGAGGGCTGTTTCTGAATTTACACAGATTAGTAAGACTTAGAGGAAGGGAAAAGTAGAGAAAAGATCAATCTGACATGGAACCTATAAAGATCATTCAATGGTGGGCGCCAAGATCCCTCTGGGATCTCTTGTTAAATGTAATATTTCAGGAATATATCTTGATGGACCTGCAGGTATAAATGTAGGCCTTCAAAGTCTTTGTCAAAGCTCATCTGAAAAAATCAAAAAATCAGCAGGTTCGTGCTTATTTTATAAACGACGACTCTGATCCAATCGCTTGGACCACGATAAACGAAAACTGTCCTGTTGATATTGCAATAACTGTAACTGAACACCCAGGGTGCTTTCGCATAAAAGGTTCAAGCAGTCAGAGCCAGATTAGTGAAAATGGATGAAAACTCTTAGGTGAGAACAAAAATTAAATGTTGTGAGGATGGGATTAACTGATGAGAGGATTAACTACTGACTTGATAACAGAAATTGGTCAAGGCATTTAGATTGTGACATATTGATAATCTCTGTTTATTCCCTTTGAATCTGTTGTAGATAATCTAAGGTCAATATTTGATGACGATGAAGAAGACGAAGAGTCGGACCCCGAGAGCGTTGCATCCTCCGCACACGTGTCGGAACAGCACCAGGATGAACGAATGTACCTACAAGACACGCCCCCACAGTCTCCCGTGGAGCTGGCACCGGACCTCCCGCCATACCTCCCCGCAATCCAGGGCTGTCGTAATGTTGAAGAGTTCCACTGTCTTAATCGCATTGAAGAAGGAACTTATGGTGTTGTGTATAGAGCAAGGGACAAAAAGACAGGTATTGAAATTGTTATCCACAACGTTGTCTAGATTTGAAATTTGTCTGACGAGTATAGTTTATCTACATTTGTCTATAAATCTTATCCCTAGGAAAACTGAAGAAACTCATCTTGCTACCTCCTTTCTTGTTATTGTGGTTAAAACAACCAAATGCCGCACAGGAAACCATACTGACAATGCTTATGTTTACACTGGTATGTTAATGGCAGAGGCGGTCTTCAGCATAGTGGGTGTGTCTCAATTGGAGGTCACGGCTTTATGCACTTGTGACGACACAAGTCAATCAGCCTCATTCCCACCCCAAAAATATGCATATTCAGAGCCGTGGTTTAATAGACACTGATCTTGTTTACCAGTCACGAGGAAATCGGGAGAGACATAATATCACGATTTAAACATGATTTTGCATCGGATCAGCACAAAATATTGGGTTTTTTTTTTATGAAATTGTGTCCCATATTTGTGTTTAAAAAACTGTATAGATTTAACTTGTTTACAAAAGTTAAATTTTCTTTATGAATATGATGCAAAAGTATATGGTGAATCTAGTTTTAAAGTGTAACCCTTTAATATGGAATGGATGAAATTATTTTTTATTTTTTATATTTCACAATAAATTTATTGCAGCAATACAAAATAAAATAATAAAATCTGATTCTATCATAGATGTAGCAGAGTAAACACAGCTTTTTTTTTTTTTTTTTTTTTTATGTGTGGGAGTTGAAAAGCAGGTTTAAGTATTGCCAAATCCCCTTTAGAAATTGTGATTATTTATTTCCAATTTCAAGAAAAAAAAGTTTTATTAAGTTATAAAAGATTTCCATATAGATAAAAAAAGTCTTGGTTGTTGACTTAAATGCAGATAATAGAAACAGGTTGCTAAAAATTATTCAAAGATAGAATAAGTGAAGAAAATACTGTAGTTAGTATTTTGTTGTAGATATATATTACTGTAGATTTATAGTGATTTATTGACTTTATGTTGCAGATGAAATTGTGGCATTGAAGCGACTAAAGATGGAAAAAGAGAAAGAGGGCTTTCCTATCACTAGTCTAAGGGAGATCAACACTCTACTAAAGGCTCAACACATGAATATTGTTACTGTCAGGGTAAGGAGATATGACATCAAGAATATCTATTTAAGGATTGAATCTTGATTTGGTCAATTTCATGGGGTCATGGATTGAGTTGCTCTTGAGACAAATTTAATGAACTGCGCATGTTGAATTTGTCTCAAGAGCAACTGCATTCATGACCCCATGAAAGCGACCAAATCAAGAGTCATTCTTTATATTTCAATTGTTTTTTTTTTCAAATAAAAAAGTCGGTCTAGATATTAATGTCTCGAAGTTTGTGCAAGTCCAAATACGGAAAAGCCCAAGGAGTTGCAGATTGTGCATGTCTAGTCGGTCGAGTAAAATAGTCCGCAATATTAGGGATTAAAAACAGCATTATTTTGTCAAAATAGAAGAATTTAGCATATCTGGTCTTTCATAAAATACAAGAATACATTATCAATTTGATAATTTTAATAATTATTCCATGTTTATAACAACAATGTAGAAAAAGTGAAATCGTTCCGCGGAAGGATTTTAACCATGTATTCATACGCACTGATCAGTTAATCTGATCAAATTCATGAGCAAATGAAACAGATTAAGTTTGGTAGTTTCATTGAGTCCAACTTGAGTAGAAATTGAAGTATTTTTGTATAAATTTATCCTGCGATAAGCCCATGGTGTAAATATGTAAAGTTTGAACACTTAAGTAGTATCAATACAGGGGGGTGGAGACGCAATGTCCCAGAAGGTAGAGAGTTGTAGCAATCCAGACCAATCTGCCGTGGGTACATATGTATACACGAATATGTACCCACGAGGTCTTGCCAAAAAACCAGGTAATTAATATATGTGTAAAAACGTTGAGAGCCCAACACGGAGATTCATTCAATGGTCTGATTTATTGGAGAGTGTTGTTGACATGTTTCGTCTGTAGGGTAGCTGTCATCAACAACATTTAGTAGTTTGTATGCTTAACGGAGTAAAATGCTAAACAATTTTTGCACTACTTATTTTATTTCTGAAAATATATTATCATTCTTCTATAAGCCCAGGGACTGCATGTGTATTAAATAAACTTTGAACTCAAAGAATTTATGCTTTTTTGAATGCAATGAAATAGTATGTGTTTCCACACTGCAAGAAACATGGATGGGGTTAATTCCAGACACTGGCTTACTGATAGATAAATATAGAATGGAGTCACAGAGAATTCAGATGCAGAATTTCTTATAATTTAAAATATATGTATTTTTTAATGTGATATTTTGTATTTGTAGGAGATTGTAGTCGGCAGCAATATTGACAAAATATATTTAGTCATGGACTATGTGGAACATGATCTGAAAAGTCTGATGGAGACAATGAAGCAGCCATTCCTTGTTGGTGAGTTGAGTCTAATACAAGATGTTATTGATTTTCTTGGCAAACATGATACCAATTTTTTGCCTCCTTTAGAAAATGCGAGATCAGCATATAGTGTTGCCCCCATGTCCCGTCCTGGCATGTCCGATCCCGATATAATGTAAACACTTAATTAGCAACTTCATCCTTTGCCAGATTTTGGTCAAACTTTAAACAAAAGTCAAGTATGAGTATAATTCAGATATTTTAGGGTTTTAGGGTTCCAAGGTCAAGGCCAAGGTCACACTTGCTATATCCATAAAAAAACGTTGACTGATTCAATTCAAACAATTCTTTCATGGATTCAGGTCACATGGCAGCAAGGGCATTTATGTCTTACAGACATTTTCTATTCTCAGAAATATATAAATATATGTTCTATAAGACCCTACTTTGATATACAGATAAATATTGAAACCTTTCAAGTCAGGACAGAGATTTTGGATGTTTTCGTGGACTTTTTGCTTTGGAAAAACAGGAATTTTTCAGTCCCTGCCTATTCCAGTAAAAAAGATATCGTACAGGACTCCAGAAAAAAAATAAGAAATTCTATGTGTGGTGGGTGCCGGAGAAAATGTGTCTGATCATACATGATACTATTAAATCACATATTTGTATTTCCTTGGTTGGTGGTTCCTGTTTGGCAAATCTGGAGTTCCCCATTTGGGTAGATATTTTACTGGACTAAGTTGATTTTAATGTGAGAATTTCAAAAAACTTTCCTCAAAAGAATTTGAAACTCTGTGCTATACTTCCCTGAGCAGATTTTGAAAAAAAAATTATTTGAAATTTTATACAACATACCATAAGCAATCAACAGATGATTTTTTTCTGAATTGTTTTAAGTGTTTGAAGTCCATTTTAGAGACAAGTCCTATAATTGTGTTATAGTTACAGACACTGACATTTTAGGCTATCGTTAGATATCCTGATGTACTTTCTCTATACCAGGTGAGGTGAAGACACTGTTGAAGCAGCTCCTTTGTGGGGTAGATCATCTCCATGACAACTGGATCATACACCGGGATCTCAAGACATCTAATCTTCTTCTCAGTCACAAAGGCATACTCAAGGTACTGTAACTTACTTAAATTTCACCAATGCTTATAGCAATTTTGTTTATCCTTCGCTTTAATGTCTGTCTGTCCGTTCGTCTGTCATGCTTCATTCTGTGCAAAAAATGGTAACAGATTTTCCAAGTTTGATTGCTACTTTTGCTGAATTTATTTCACAGAGTTATGGCCCCTTCATTAAGTTAAAATGTCGTTTTATGCCATTTCTGTGCATTTACTGCAACAACACAAACTCACTTGCACATCATGCTTTTACCATCTGTAGTCATCGTCAGAAACATCATAGTCATCAGCATCATCATCAGCATCATCATGTCATCATTATCATTGCAGCCTTATATTAATCACTATCATTATCTAGCACAGCCTACACAGCCTCCATCATCATGTTAACAAAAGGCAGAATACAAATCATCTTTATAAATTCTCTCATTCTGCGTCTTTGCCCAAGTGATAACTTATTATTATTAGCTGGGGGTGGTAGGGCACATAAATTTCTTTAACATATCTCAGTATGCTTGTTACCCATATCTTATCCTCATCTTTGCCTTAACTCAGTGATATTGCTCTAGTGACTTCAGATCTTAAAAGATTTTCAACACCTATTTTAGAGATCGTGTTATGTAGATAACCCTGATCTATGTCCCTTGTTCCTAATCTGGCTATCTTGTTTACCACAGATATATTTTATGGCCTCCTCTGCCTCGTTTGGTCTCACTAATTAGGAGCAGAAGCAAGACAATGGTGTTTTCTGTCTTTAAAAATTGTGTTTTTCTCAAGTTCTCGGGCAGTGTCAGTATAAATAAAAATGTCGACCCTGAAATGTAAACAAAATCATTTTCTAACTCAAGATCAATACATTTAGATATAAACAAACTACATATTTATTCAGAAGAATAAGACTTGGTCCCAGGCCCATGAAACTGTCTTAAATCTCTCAAGTTTTGCCTTATTTCTTCACGGATAAGATCATGAAAGAGACCTCTACAGTCATATGTGATTGGTTAAGCAAAAACTTATAAATTGTGTCCATGCCCTCTGGAAGTATAAGTGTCTGCTGCTTCATCGCAATACCCACACTACAAATCTAGGTCAGAGTAGTATGGCAACAAAGTTTGATGATGAGTAAAATTATAAAGGTTACAATGAAGATTAGGAAAATATGCTGTTTGAAATATTTTGATCAAATTTTAGGGTGAAAAACATTTTGGTGGATTTTAAGTATTCTGCAAGAATCACTTGAGAAATCAAACTAATAACTTGAACTTTTGCATTCATCTTCATTAAACGATGTACTTTACCATATAAAATATTAAATGATATGTTTAGGCTGATTACTGGTATTAAAAAGCTATTTTCAGAATGTCTTGATTGTTTTGAGGTTTAGTCATTTAAATAAGTTGAAGAGAGGATATTGAGACATTATTTCACAGACTATTTTGTTTCCTGAGATCGCCGTCCTTAAATGAGATCGTCTCCCTTTATACATCCAATAATGAACTGGTTAGCTGCTAATTGTTAAGACTGACTTTAGGAATCGTGCATAAATATGAATTGATCGCTGAATTGCTTGGCCCTGAAAAATAAATTTATGCAAATGGTGGGTTTGAACCAATCAAAAAATCATTTGAGCAATTAGAGATAAGATTTTAGGTACAAGACTGTATAAGTTAAAGTTTGTTTTCTTTCTTCTTTTACAGATCGGTGACTTTGGTCTTGCCCGGGAATATGGATCACCTCTTAAACAATACACACCTATAGTTGTCACATTATGGTACAGAGCGCCCGAACTTTTACTAGGGTGTAAGGTAAGTATTGTACAATTATGTATAATAATACAAGGCATTTTTTACCGTTTCACACTAGATTTTGACTATGACTAGATAGTTGATCAGTTAAGGTTGATTTGTATGCAAATACACATTTTAAAATACTCATAAACAAAATCTATGAGCATAGTCTTCGCCAAGTAAGAAAAATTTATGATTCTGTAAGAAAATATAAAGAATCAGCCATCTTTCTGTGTCAAACCTCTTATATAAGCTTCTTTCTTCAATGTCCACATTTTTAGGTCATCTGACCCAAAGGGTCAGGATGACCTATAGTCATCGTGCTTCGTCCGTCGTCGTCCGCCGTGCGCCGTGCGCCGTGCGCCGTCCGTAAACTTTTTCTTTCAAAACGCTACTCCTCCTTAACGCTTGGGTGGATTACTTCCAAATTTGGTTTGAAGCATCATTGGGGGAGGGCAATCATAT
Source organism: Pecten maximus (assembly GCF_902652985.1). Lineage (NCBI taxonomy): Eukaryota > Metazoa > Mollusca > Bivalvia > Pectinida > Pectinidae > Pecten > Pecten maximus. The sequence continues at coordinate 32,250,733 of NC_047030.1, read as the reverse complement.
TTTATATAAATGAGGCTGGTCTGACCCCTGGGGCCAGAAGGGCGGGGCCCCAAAAAGGGAACTTAGGTGAATATTGCTATAAAATCCTACTCCTCCTTTACCCTTGGGTGGATTACAACTAAATTTGGTGTGAAACATCATTAGGGGAGGGCGGTCATATTTTATATAAATGAAGTTGGTGTGACCCTTGGGGCCTGAGGGACGGGGCCCCAAAAGGGGAACTTTGATGAAATTTTGCTATAAAATCCTACTCCTCCTTAACCCTTTAGTGGATTTCAACCAGATATGTTGTGAAACATCATTTGGGGAGGGCGGTCATATTTTATATAAATGAGGCTGGTGTGACCACTAGGGCCTGAGGGGCGGGGCCCCAAATGGGGAACTTTGATGAAATTTTGCTATAAAATCCTACTCCTCCTTAACCCTATAGTGGATTTCAACCAGATATGTTGTGAAACATCATTTGGGGAGGGCGGTCATATTTTATATAAATGAGGCTAGTGTGACCCCTGGGGCCTGAGGGGTGGGGCCCCAAATGGGGAACTTTGATGAAATTTTGCTATAAAATCCTGCTCCTCCTTAACCCTTTAGTAGATTTCAACCAGATATGTTGTGAAACATCATTGGGGGAGGGTGGTCATATTTTATATAAATGAGGCTGGTGTGAGCCCTGGGGCCAGAGTGACGGGCCCAAAAAAGGGAACTTTGATGAAATTTTGCTATAAAATCCTACTCGTCCTTAACCCTTTGGTGGATTTCAACCAGATATTGTGTGAAACATCATTGGTGGAGGGTGGTCATATTTTATATAAATGAGGCTGGTGTGGCCCCTGGGGCCAGAGGGGCAGGGCCCCAAAAGGGGAACTTGGATGAAATTTTGCTATAAAATCCTACTCCTCCTAACACCCATAGTGAATTATTACCAAATTTGGTGTGAAACATCATTGGAGGAGGACAATCATATTTTATATAAATGAGGCTGGTTTGACCCCTAGGGCCAGAGGGGCGGGGCCCCAAAAGGGGAACTTTGGTGAATTTTTGCTATAAATCCTACTTCTCTCTAACCCTTGGGTGGATTAATACGAAATATGGTGTGAAACATCCTTTGGGAAGGGTGGTCATATTTTATATAAACGAGGCTAGTGTGACCCCTGGGGCCTGAGGGGCAGGGCCCCAAAAGGGGAACTTTGGTGAATATTTGCTGTTAAATCCTAATCCTCCCTAACCTTTTGGTGGATTACAACCAAATTTGATGTGAAACATAAGGTGACGGCAATCATATTTTTTAATGAGACAGGTTTGACCCCTGGGGAAAAAAAGATGGGGCAAAAGGAGTGCTTAGGTTAAACATTTCTTAAAAATGCAATTCCTCCTTAATGCCTGAATTGATTACAACCATATTTAGTATGAAACATCATTGGGGAAAGGCAATCCTAATTGATATAAATGAGTCTTGTCTGACCCATTGGGACAGAGGGGCATGCCCCAAAAATGGGAACTTGGCTAAAATTTTGCTTTATGATGCTGCTCTTCCTGGACAAGCTAAATGGATAAAAACCAAATTTGATCTAAAACATAACTGGCTGCGATAAATAATTTATGGTAATAATGCTGGATTGGGGTGTGTGTCCCTGCTGTAAGTGTAAGTGTTTGTCAGATGACCGTTAAGGCCCATGGGCCTCTTGTTAGGTCATCTGACCCGAAGGGTCAGGATGACCTATAGTCATCATGTTTCGTCCGTCGTCGTGCGCCGTCCGCCGTGCGTAAACTTTTCACATTTCAAACTTCTTCTCAAGTTCCACCAGTGGGATTGAGCTGAAACTTGCCTGAAATGATGCTTGGATGGTCCTGACCAAGTGTTGTTATTTTTCGGGTCAGTCTGAAATCCAAGATGGCCGCCATGACCGCCATTTTGAAAACACATTTGAAACTTCTTCTCAAGTTCTACTGGTGAGATTGAGCTGAAACTTGCCTGAAATGATCCTGATTTGATCCCAACCAAGTGTTGTTATTTTTCAGGTCGGTCCGAAATCCAAGATGGCCACCATAACCACCATCTTCAAAAACATATTTTAAACTTCTTCTCAAGTTCCACCAGTGCTGTTGGGCTGAAACTTGCCTGAAATGTTCCTGAGTTGATCCCGACCATGTGTTGTTATTTTTCGGGTCGGTCCGAAATCCAAGATGGCCTCCATAGCCGCCATCTTGAAAAACACATTTTAAACTTCTTCTCAAGTTCCACCTAGTGCTATTGAGCTGAAACTTGCCTGAAATTATCCTGATATGTTTGCGACCAAGTGTTGTTATTTTTCGGGTCGGTCCGAAATCCAAGATGGCCGCCATAGCCGCCATCTTGAAAAACACATTTTAAACTTCTTCTCAACTTCCACCAGTGCTGTTGGGCTGAAACTTGCCAGAAATGATCCTGAGATGATCCCGACCAAGTGTTGTTATTTTCGGGCCGATCCAAAATCCAAGATGGCCGCCATCCTGAAAAACACTTTTTAAACTTCTTCTCAAGTACCACCAGTGCTATTGAGCTGAAACTTGCCTGAAATGATCCTTATTTGATCCCAACCAAGTGTTGTTATTTTTCAGGTCGGTCCGAAATCCAAGATGGCCACCATAACCACCATCTTCAAAAACACATTTTAAACTTCTTCTCAAGTTCCACCAGTGCTATTGGGCTGAAACTTGCCTGAAATGTTCCTGAGATGATCCCGACCAAGTGTTGTTATTTTTCAGATTGGTCTGAAATCCAAGATGGCCGCCATATCCGCTATCTTAAAAAACACATTTTAAACTTCTTCTCCAGTCCACTGGTGCCATTGAGCTGGAAATTGGTCTCGTAAAAACTTTGACATGGCAGCAATGGTGGCCATTTTGTAACATGATTGCGCAATCATGGTTTTCCTGAACAACACCTATTTTAAACTTCTTCTCAAATTCCACCAGTGGGATTCAGCTCTTACTTACCAGAAATTATCCTTAGATGGTCCAGACCAAGTGTTATTATTTATTGGGTCAGTCAGAAATGCAAGATGGCCACCATGGCCAACAGTGCCACTATATACTTGCTACAGAGAATGCATACTACAATTATATAAGGGTTTTAATTTAGAGTCAGATGACCGTTAAGGCCCCTGGGCCTCTTGTTAGCAGTAACGTACTTGATGTATAACTACCATCCTATATATAGCGATCATTGTTGTGGCAGTATAATGAGAGTTAAGGTCTATTCCAGTAAAATTTTATGCCATCTGCAGAACTCCAGAAATAAAGAAATTCATGCTGGGTTCAGCCATAGAAATGTGTTCTGACTTGCCGAGATTATTACCAAGTTGTGGCAGTATATCAAGGGATTACTCTATTTTACAGGAAGATGCCACAGTGATAGACACGTGATCAGTGGGTTGTATATTTGCCAAGATAATTACCAAGTTGTGGCAGTATAACAAGGGTTTACTCTATTTTACAGGAATATGCCACAGCAATAGACATGTGGTCAGTCGGTTGTATATTTGCCGAGTTCCTGATGATGAAAGCGCTTTGGCCAGGGAAGTCCGAGATCGATGAATTAAACAGAATATTTAAGGTAACGAGTTCCTTATTGATATCTAGCATGAATTTTAACGTCTTTTTTGTACCATACATATACTTTCCTACCCTTATATACAGTAGTCAAAATGAATTGAGCTGCATCATACAGCTTTTTTGTCCTTCTAGGACTTGACAGTGATGCTTACGGGCCTAAGGTTTTGTTACGTAGGAACTGACTGAGGAAACTCAGGATAGCTAGAAAGAAGTGTCAAATTCTGGATGGGGAAATCCAATAGCCAAATAATTCAGTAAATTTCGTAATTTTCCAAATTGGATTTCAAAAGAATTTCAATCACACTTGTATATTCTGCATTCTGCATTTATTCAAATGAAATAAAATGAGGCATGCAAGTAATTAGAGGTCTACAATGAAATTTCTGCTGTGTAGAAAGATGTCATGGCAGATCTGCTAGGGGTGGTATCTCAGATGTTATAATAATATGACATTGTCTTCATTTCCACACAGGACCTGGGAACTCCTAACGAGAAAATCTGGCCAGGTGTCGGCGAGTTACCAGGAATGAAGAAATGTACGTTCACAGATTATCCTTACAACACCATACGACAGAAGTTTGGTTCCTATTTCACAGATGTGGGATTTGACCTACTTAACAGGTAGGTACAGTTTTATAATTATCGATGTGGAAAAATATACTGTAAACGCTGAAATTTACGCGAGGGGGAAATTTACGCTAATTATTTTGACTCCTTTTGGTCGCGAAAATTCCCCCCAGGCATATTATTTTCATTTCAATTTGCGTAATCTTGAACTACAAGCGAAAGTGGATAGATCGCGAAATTTCCCCCGCGCGTATAGTTTACATATTGAAATCACGAAATTAACCCCCACTAAATTAATCACCTTTACAGTATACCTTATTTACAATGATGTATTACATTAGCCAAGAGAGCCTACACATACACTTGACTTAAATGGGCTTATTGTCAGACAATGAAATCACACTTGGTAGCATTTTCACAGAACTGTAATAGACATAGATAGGCTTATTATCAGAGGTGGACTAATTGCTGGATAAATATGATGTACAGTATTTATTCTGTAATTTGTCGGAAAAGACCAACACAAAGAAAAAGTTTGACTTATTGCAGGAGAATGAAATTACACTCTTCTTAACTGTAAATGTATTGTACATGATACAGTAGGTGGAATACATCTGAATATATATAATGAAATTTTACTTTCTGTGATTTTGTGGGTTAGAGTTCACAAATTCAAATGTCCAATCAATATATTGTTAAAGATTTGCCACAAAGGTATTTTCATAATTGTTCAATATAAGTTAAGATATTGGTACTGCATGGGTGAAAGTCATTGAAAATAAGACTGATTAGATATATGTGGTTCAATCCATACCCAGGAAGGTTGTGCTTCTCAGGAAGCTGAGATCACAAACCCTCATAATGGTGAGGTAGCCACCAGCTACTACAAGAAGACTAAAATCTTGACATCGGCTGTTCACATGGTAATTGATAAAGTAATAATCCCAGCATACAAACAAATAATAAAGACCACAAAACTGGAATCATGCACAGTACCGCAAACCTACTTATATTCGTGGCAACTTATTTTTGCGTTTTCATGCCTAACAACTTTTTTCTATGGTTTAATTTCGCAATTTACAGTCATAAAACATTGATTGTATCTGTAAAACTATTTTAAAAAAATTGATTTTTGCACATTTTAATCACCTGTTAAATATGCAAAAATTAATCGCAATCAAAAATAATTTAGTTTACAGTATTTCTTTCCAAGTTGTATCTCAGTTTAGTCTTGATTTCTCACATTCCAGATTCTTAACGTATAATCCTGAGAAACGGATCACAGCTGAGGAAGCCATTAACCACGCTTACTTCAAAGAGTCCCCACTTCCTGTAGACCCCTCTATGTTCCCTACGTGGCCTGCCAAGAGTGAACAGCCGCGCAAACATCAGAACTCTCCGAAACCTCCATCAGGTGGCAACGCATACAATAAACTTATGGTAAGTATAAACCTCCCTCAGGCGGCAACGCGTACAATAAACTTATGGTAAATATATACCTCCATCGGGCACAACGCGTACAATAAACTTATGGTAAATATATACCTCCATCGGGTGGCAACGCGTACAATAAACTTATGGTAAGTATAAACCTCCATCGGGTGGCAACGCATACAATAAACTTATGGTAAATATATACCTCCATCGGGCACAACGCATACAATAAACTTATGGTAAGTATAAACCTCCATCGGGTGGCAACGCATACAATAAACTTATGGTAAATATATACCTCCATCGGGGGCAACACGTACAATACACTTATGGTAAGTATAAACCTCCATCTGGGGGCAACGCGTACAATACACTTATGGTAAGTAAAAAACTGTCCTCAGCTATACGGCGAAACACAAGATGAGTTTAGGATGTACTTTTAATGTCACCCTTTTGATCAACCACGCGGGTACAGACCAGATTGCGATGTTCTTGGGCTCGGTAATGTAACATTGGAGAAAAGGGTCCTGATGCTGCAGGAGGCCATTCATATTAGTTATATATCTTACAAATTCTAAATTCGTGATAAATCAACATGTAACTGGACTATGGTGCATCTCAAAAGGTTTAGAGCATCTACCTAGAGTTTGGAAGTTATAGGTTCGAGTCAAAGTCAGGTCCTTGAATTCTTTTCTCCGATTACATTTTGAGTCCAATGATATATAAAAAATGGAACTCCTTGAATAAACTTTGTTGTGTGTTATGCTTATTCTGTGACTTAAGATTTGCTTTCAGCTCCACTTCTCTCAGTTTGTGGCCATTTATATTTCAATCCTTTCATGGGACAATGGCTGTTCCAGTCATTTCCTAGGACCATGGATAATTTCAATAATTTGCTGGTATGTATTCCTATCATTTCAGGCTGATGAAGATGTTGAGAAAGTGATTGCATCCAGAGGATTCCACCTGACCAATGCAGCTAAAGGAGCGTCTGCTGTGGGGATGGGCTTCAGTCTAAAATTCTAGAGACGAGACTGAAAATACTTCATCTCTTACAGATCTAGTGAATTTCTGGAGACGAAAAACGAACTTAAGTCTGAAATTCTAGAGATAAGACCGAAAATACTTCATCTCTTACAGATCTAGTGAACTTCAGTCTGAAATTCTAGAGATGAGACCGAAATACTTCATCTCTTACAGATCTAGTGAACTTCAGTCTGAAATTCTAGAGATGAAACCGAACTTCAGTCTGAAATTTTTGAGAGGATACTGGAAATACTTTATCTCTTAAAGATCTAGTGAACTTAAGTCTGAAATTCTAGAGATGAGACCGAAAATACTTCATAAAAAAAACCCCGATATGACCAGGAATTTTTCATCTGTTAAAACTCTAGCAAACAGACTGAATGTCTCCAGCAGAGACTGGAAATATTGTATCTCTTAAAAATTCCTGTGAACAAATTGAAAATAGGTCTATCTGATAGCTGAACCAAAATTTGACTTAAGATACTAGAACTATTCTGACTTAGAAATTCTTGATTTAGAACATTAATATACTAACGAAAGATCTTAAACATTGATTGTGTGCAAGGATAATTCTTGCTGAACAAATAAGGATATCTGCCTTGTAACACTAAAGAGTGATCTCATAATGTTGTCCTGTTGGAGATTAGACACTGATCCTGAATTTTTTCACTCAGTGGAAAAGTTTATTTCAGAGTGAATTAATTCAGAAACAGAAATCTTACAATCAGGTTGAGATTTTGGTTTCTGACCTACAATGTGTGATAGATTCTGTTATTATGGTACATGAGGCTTGGAGATCTGGAACATCTGATGTTGGAATTTTCTATCTTCTCAGATTTCAATGCCACCTTAACATGACAATATTCTAGCATATAAAGGACGCATAACCCACAAGGGAGATAATTTAGTCTTGGTGATGAATTTCTAAATATTAAACAATACAGTTTTTTTTATGTACATTTGACATTTAAGTTCTATTTCCTTCTAGATTGATTTGTTTCTGGATATACATTGAAATAGATTTCGTTTTAGACTTCATCTGAAATAAATCTATTACATGTACATGAAATACAGGCATTAAACTTCCATTTTGAAGAGGAATCTGAATTCATTACCAGAAAGAAAACCTATCTATGGAACTGGTCTGTGCATTTAGTCATATGTTCATTTAAAACATCTCATCCAAGATAGTTCTGAGAAAATCTTACTGATCATCAGAACAAGAAAACATAATTTTTGTGAGAATGTTGGGTAAGAGTATCAAATAGAATGGAAGATATCATTATTCATGCACAGTTTATATGCATCAGTTATCTCCCTTGTATTTAGATTTTGGAACAAAACCCATAAACTTCTGATTATTTTTTATAGAAATGTGGGATAATGTTTGAAAAACAATAAAGTTAGTTACTTAGCTTCAACATTCACAATTTTGTATTGAAATTTAGAAAAACTCTCCTTATCTTTATGTTGAAAATTATTTTAGGAAAATTCCTGGCCTCATTAAGTTGACAGTGCAAGGTGTCCTTGGGTAAAATTATCATTATCTAAGATTAATTCCTTACTGACATGTTGTTAGAGAAAAAAAAACAAATCTGAGAATTTTATAACTACAGAAAAAAATTCCATTAATTAATGAGGAATTATTCAGTGACATTTTTGTCAATGGTTGCTGTACAGCTATGAAAGAAAGTTATATTGAAGCGTTTCTCCTTATGTTGTCCTTATATTGAAGAATGTGGAATTTCTTATTATTTATTATTATAAGGAGAATACAAATGAAAGGAAAAAAAATGAATATTTTTGGATAGTAGAAAGATAAAATAGTAGGTGTGGCTGGTCTACACAAAGTGAAGTATATTAACATTTATTTCAACATAATGACATTGAAGAATTACTTGAATTTAAAATAGATTTCTTTCTTCACAATCATTGTACAAAGGAGAGGAAATGAAGACAGAGAGTTACTAATGAATCATTTGTATTGTATGTCTGGTTTGAAAGTGAGTGGTGAGAAAAGTTTTCATGTTAAATGCCAATCATGTTTTTTATTACGAAAATAAAACATGGTAACAAAGACATATATTTTGTGTATGTTTTCTTTATTTAAACACACATCACACATTGGGGTACCCAATCCTTTCAATTTTCCCCCGTTGTTCCTGGTTTATTTTGCAAGGAGCTTTTATAATGTCCTTATAATGTTGTTAAGGTCTTTTTCCAAAAAAATAAACATAGATAAGTAAATTAAATTTAGATCACTTTTATGAAGGACAAATGAACTGGTGCATTTAAGATTTGTTTTACTGTTTTGAATCTTATTAAGATTGACAGCATTTTAAAGTCGACTCTGTGCAACATGTGAGCAGTTTCATCAATACCTTATATTTTTCCATACTGGAAAGCATTTTGGAATTTAAGTAAAGTTTCTTAACGAAGGTCTTTTCCTAAAATCAAATATTGCTTAAATTTTAAGTAAAGAAAGATACGACTTCGTAAACATACACACAATCACGTCGTGTCACAAAAATGCATAAATCGACATGATTGTATCTAATAAACCCAAGCAAGCGAAAAAAATGATGAAAGCGTCTTAAAAATGATCGCTTGTAAGACCGAAATTTTGAGGTGAGCACGATAGAATTTCTTCCGTATGCAATTAATTCTTTGTTCACTATTATTAAAGTCTAAAAAGGGTTTCTTATTTTCAATCTACCATCGCCTTTACCGGTCGCATCATTACGGCAAGGCTCGGATTCATACCTTTTGATGGCGGAGTTGGCCGACTTGTTTTTAAACCACGCCCCGAAATGTGAATTGTTCGTTGCTTAGAATTGTATGACAATATTCCGTGGTCAAACAACCAATCGGAGTTGTCGGAGATTTCAGTTTCTATTGAGCATGCGTGAATTTGTAAAATTTCCATTCTAAGTGGTGTCGTCTGCAAAAACGGCAGCCATATTTGTAAGTTTAGAATTGCCGAAGTTTGAACGAAGAGGAGAAGAAAAATAGCTGGTTAAGTATAACATACAACGATATGAAAATGGGGAAAATGCGGTAAACAATTGTTTTTAAATCATTCAAGTTAGGCGGAGACTTCAATTCAGAGGTCTTTGTCTACTTCAAAAGCCAAGGCAATATATCGAAGTTGAAATGCAAACACGCTTTTCTGAATTTTCAAAATAATTCTTCATTAGAGCTGAGCAAACATTAAAACAAGCAGAACGTGAGTCTCGATTTAATTTCAAACGAGTTTGGTTCACAAGACTTTTATCCCGCCAATATCCAACATCTCGATACATTGAGAGCGATGTGGTTTTACTATAACGGGGATTGGGTACAAATTAGGATTGAATGAATGTCTTGTGATTCGAACTTCGCTCTGATAACTCATAAGACTGATGCTGTCTATCTATTCCGGTATTTAATGAAACTTTAGGATTAATTTAATGTTTAACATTGGAATTTTGTATTTTTGAAGGTCTTTTTCTTTTCTATTTGTTTCTATGGAGATTGGTCACCCTGCATGCGCTCGGAGTCTTTGGTTGTTTGAGAGAAATTTCGGGGGGAGGCAATGGGAAATTAGTTAAAATGTTTTTGATGCTATTAAGCGTGGAACCCATTTTATTTTGTATTGAATTCTCGTGGATCTAGATTCTTCATGAAAAGTTCAAATTTGCATACACAGGTGATGTTTTGTTTGCTGTATAGATATGCCCTCGTAACAAGTTGTACAAATCGTTTCTTCGTAACAGGTCATCCATTTCACGTGAATCTGATTTCGGGGCTGTCGGGTGTACATTACAATCTGCGTTACCTAGAAACTAGTTGACGTTTGACAGAAATAGCTACGAATGAAGATGGACACGCTGCTGATGTTATGGGAAAATGGTGTTATATTTTTTCTTCTTTTAATAAAATTGCAAATGATATATTATGGAAGACGATGAAACTTTAATAACACAAAATAGCATTTTTTAGAAATCTAGAAAAAGAATTTCATATCCATTTCATAAATATACCCAACCAGAAATGCATGATATACTTTTTAGATAATCAAATAGGTGGTCAAGAAGGAAACATGACCGAAGTATTGGTACAAACGATGTTGCTAGTCGTAACGCAAACACATTCTAATGTATAGCCACTCAAAAGTTTCAATCGAATTTTCTTAATTGACTGAACGTTACACAAACGCTGTAAAGTTTAAGTTCCGAATGATTTTGTTTCACAAGACTTCCATCCCGCCAATATCCAATATGTCGACATATTAGTACTGGTGCCAATGACGATGTCGTTTTACAATAGGGATGCATGTCTTGTGACTTGAACTTCACTTCGAATCATAACTCCAATTCAATATAATGCTTTGGGATTTTACTGAAATTAAAGTGGTTTGAGGTGAGGGATATTTATTTATCTATTTATTAAAAGCAAAACCTGTAGGCATGGAGCCAAATATGTTGGTTCAAGTGGCAGGCATTTGTAACAATATGAAAATAAAATGCCGAGTGTAAGTGTTTAAAGACGGAGACGAAGTCATGGGCACATTTGTGGGAACAAAGAGTTTTATGAATTGTATGTCGAATTTCGATGGATGTATTATGGAATACTGCCTGTTCGTCCTGTACGTCATTAAGTGGTAAGTTTATTCACAAACTTGCACCTTCATAAACAAGCATATTGTATGAATGTTAGTTCATTTTTTTTTATTCCCCTCTCCTCCCCAATTTCCAAATTGTTGAAACTATTTTTTGTGAAATGTGAACTTTATTTTACAACGATTGCGAAACAACTTAACTATATTAATCACTCTTGTTGATTCACATGGAAGCACGTGAGGGGTTTTACTGTGCGAGTAATTCCCCGGAGTATCCATGGAAAACCTACGTGGTCGGGCTGACGACTCCAAACCTTAATTATCACTTCCGATTAGGAATCGAACCCCGGCCGCCCAGGCCAAAGGCAAGTGAAGGCATTAGAAAGATCTGAAAGGGCCTGTTAGGAGTAGGTTTAACCATCGAATGGAGGGACGCATCGGTCTGCGGTGTTCTTGTTCTGTTTTAAAGTGGATTGGTACGTACCTTTTTACCTTTTAAACTAACTTGTATATGTTTGTATAGTTCAGTTTGGTGTTATATATTATAACGCATATCAATGTTTCCTGCACGTGGAAGACATTTAAGAGGAAGAAATCCCCTTGGCAGTCATCAATTTCAGCTGAAGATGAATGATACTATCATGTTTTGGGTTTTTTTATGTAGAAAATTGGAGGTAGAAACCCTCCCTGTGTTGGAGATACGGTGGTCTAGTGGAAGGACGCGGGCTACGTGACCGAAGGGTCGCTGTTCGAGTCCTGGCAAGGGTGATATGTTGTATCCTTGAACTCCGTTGACTTCAGCTGTAAATGAGGTTTGTTTGTTTTTGTTTAACGTCCTATTAACAGCCAGGGTCATTTAAGGACGTGCCAGGTTTTGGAGGTGGGGGAAAGCCGAATTACCCGGAGAAAAACAACCAGCCTACGGTCAGTACCTGGCAACTGCCCCACGTAGGTTTCAAACTCGCAACCCAGAGGTGGAGGGCTAGTGATAAAGTGTCGGGACACCTTAACCACTCGGCCACCGCGGCCCCCTGTAAATGAGGACGTGGTAGTGTAAGAAATGACAGGATGGCTGTATGCTTCCACTGGGAGTTGGGGGGAAAACATTGGCTATGTGCTAAAGGCCCACGATTTGAGACGGCTATGTCGCTGTGATATACCGGTATACAAAACTCCAAATTATTTGATGCTTATAACATATACAAAAAATGTGTTGTATAATGGAAAGTTACGGCAAGTTGGTTTTTTTCATCGAACAGACAATATCAAGTTATCTTGTTATGAGAAAACCATATGCCGATTCTAATGGTATTTATTTTATGAGCCACACTCTAAAAAACAAGATCACAGATAAGTGTAAAAGGAATGTGTCTTTTTGTGCTATATACAAGATATATACGAAACAGCTTCGCGCTTTCTGTCACAGAACTCGTTAGTTATAGCGATACATTTGTTTTCAGGTCACAGGGACTTTACATATTAAGATATCGTTGTCAGTGGTTGGGGTCGCATGAGCTTTGTACAAAATTATGGTACCAGTTGTTAGGATCACAGGGACTTTGAACAAATTGAGGTACAAATGTACCCATGTCAGTTTTGGGGACACAGGGGTTTGGTAAAAATTAAGGTACCCATGTCAGTTTTGGGGACACGGGTTTGGTAAAAATGAGGTACCCATGTCAGTTTGGGGGACACAGGGGTTTGGTAAAAATGAGGTACCCATGTCAGTTTGGGGGACACAGGGGTTTGGTAAAAATGAGGTACCCATGACAGTTTTGGGGTCACGGAGATTTTGTACAAACTGTTACCCCTTGCCAGTGGTTTAAGTCACAGATAACTAACTGGTTTTGGAACAAATTGGGTCACCCTTGTCAGTTGTTGGTGTCAAAGGAATTTGTACAAACTTGAGCACCATTTCGGTGGTTTGTGCCACAGTGATTTGGTACTAATTAGCACAATTTAGTGGTTTGTGGCAAATGGACTTAAGTGTAAAAATGATGTCATCCTGTCAGTGGTTGGGGTTGCAGGGACTTTGTGTTGGGTTGATTACCAACGGAGATATATGTGTATTGCATAATGATATATACATAAATCGAAAAATTATGTCCTTTTTGCTCTTTTTGGAAACACTATCCGCAATACTTAAAACGCTCAAATGTATGAACCATAGAGTTGGAACTGTGTACAAAGCTCCTGTGGATCGGCTCCAAAAATTAAAACACTATGCCGTTTGTTTTTTTTTTAAGTGAAAGCAGATGTACCGCGGTGGATCTACGTGTTTCTGTAAGCGTTTTTGACACGGAATAATTTATCAAAATACACTACACCGTATATTGCATACATGTTAGTATAACATACACTTTCTGCCGGTGAAAAGGCCGGGGGACCTCTTTAAAAAGCTGTTAACCCGTCAACAGGATTTGTCTATCATTTCGTATGTTGCCAACTTTTCGCGATGATTTGATGCGTAAAATAACGGAATCAAAGTCCATGACAAAAGTTTTTATTTCTAAAACTTGATCACGATTATGTATCAGTCAATTAAACGCGTTAGGTATTTTAAAAGTATATGTCAAAGAATTACAATAAACTGACGTAAGGGATTTTGATCACACTATGACGTCACAATACGGCATGCAATCGAACATTAAAATAGTAGCAATAAAGCGCTTTTGACCAAAAAAAATTCTGATTATATAATTTGATTTCGAAGTAGATTGTAATATGTATATTCTTTTCGCGAGTAAATGGGACCTAGCTGTGAATACGAGCAAGACTGAAATGGTTGTTTTTCGTGGTAGGTCACTCAATAACTGGTATAACAAAGGCTGTAAATTAGAAACTTAGAGTTGAATTATCTTGGTATACTCCTAAATTATAATGGTGAATTCAGGATACAACAAGGAGCAAGGTAAAAACGCATTGTTTTCTCACTTGAAAACATATTGTCTCTATTTGATACAAATGGCAAAACATTTTAAACTATGGTTGTTGTATATGGGAATTCATTCAGCCCCGGATATAGAGAAAGTGCATATTAATGTTTGTAAAAGATTGCTTGGTGTACGCAAAAGTACAAGGAACGAAATTGTTTATCTTGAATTAGGCATGTGTCCATCAAGAGTATACGGACAACTGGAATTATGAAATATTGGATTAGATTGAGAAACTCCCGAAAATTGTATTTTACAGTCTTGCTTCGACCACATGATAGAAAGGACGAATTATATAGATTAGGTTTAGGATATATGTGGAAATCACAAAATGATTTTCCAATAATAAAGCAAAGATTTTTCTATATCTGTATATATGCTAGAGTGTGAAAATAATCGATTGGTTTTTTATAGTTTATAGAACTATCTGAAAAAGTCGGTATCAGTTGAATACTTAGAAGATATTGCTAAAATTTTACTGTAGTCGCACACTGTTTATATTGGAAAAGGTAGATATCATAACATTGAGCGACACCAAAGAGGTTGTCATTAATGTGACCTGAATAATATTGAAAACGAGTTCCATTTTGTATTAGTGTGTCATTGTTTTACAAATTTAAGAATTATGTTCTTGAAATTGATATGTATCAAATACAAGTGTGTACAAATTATTGTAATTACAGTGTACTTTGTCCAGATAGACCTAATGAATTGAAAAGTTTGGGTAAATGAATTATTACTTTGATGGATAGTTCGTGTGTACACATACTTTTTGATATGTAATTACTTATTATCAATGTATGTAACGAATATATAAATACATCCTCAAATTATTTTTGTGTATTAGTCGTTCTACGGCTGAACCTAAATATATATGAATTTGTGAAATCTTTATTGCTGTATATGTGTCTATTCTAAACTGACGAGCTAATTAGCTCAAAGCAATAAAGAACTTGTACACGCTTTTGTCAATGTTATATTTGGGAACCAAAGCTGGGAATTATCACGCACCTGACAAAAGCAATCATAGATTAATTTGATATTAAACCGTGATTTAGTATATCAATTTTCCATATTCATACAACCTGTGTTGCAAATTGTGTTCCTTTGTGATGTAACAAAATTATCAAATACCAAGCCAAATAGGTCATAGATACCATATCCCATCATTCCTAATTCACCCCATGTGGGACTGTCATATGTGACCAAGAAATTATTGTACAGCAATATATGACCCCTGATCGAGCAGTTACCGTCTGTGCTCGGCAAGGGCGGGAGGGAGCCTTCACTGACCAAATGAAAACGGCCCCCTATTGGGGACAACCAGCTGACAAATCTAGAGATGAGAGTAGAGGTCAGAACCAAAGCCGAGACTAATTAAACCATCAGCATGAAGAGGCCAAGCAAAATAAGAATCCTATCATTTTCCATTAAGTAATAGAATCTATCATAAATATATTACTCAATGCTGAACTTATAACCAGGACATCAAGTACCTGCTCCTGAACAGAGATCGCTGTTAAACTTTCTCACTTATTAATACACATATACGTATATTTTTGTTACACACCAAACTAAGCCCATACCGCCAACCAGTCGTTTTGTGTTGTGTGTGTACATTTAAACAATAATAATTAATAAGAAATTTCAACGACTAAAACGTAACCTTTATATATAAATCGATCGTCACCATTTGCTGTTCAGTTTTGCGTTTAAGTTTATAAGTTTCAATGTTAATCTGGCTTTTATCCAGAACTCGGAAGTATATTCCCATAACTGTATATATACCTATATCTTTACGTGAAATTCAGTGCGTGTTCTACACGTGTACAGAAACAGTCATCGCACGCGCGTTCAGATTTTACAATGTCTATCAATCTTTATCCTGGATTGTATGTAGGTTTTCCATTATATATATATATTGGTCCCGTATCCTGTGTTCTATTTATAACTCAGCTTAAGTGTACAGCACGAGCGTCCCACGAGCGCACGTCTTACATACATAATATATAGTAGCCTGTGTATCTTATTATATCCGCCAAACCCTCAAACAATTTTCCTAGGCATATATCGGTATAGAGTCTCATACAGTCGACTAGCGCTCATCTGCCAAATCTAGAAGGGCCGGGCGAATAAACTTGAGAGAGAGTCATTCCCTAGCAACCAAATTCCAGATTCCTTATAGGGCGAGTCAGCCGCTGAAGCCAGCACTGTGTATTTTTGGCAGTGTTGTTGTATGAGCCCCACCAATGTGCGACCCCCCGCCACAGTGAAAACCGATCTCCGTTCTGACTAACCGAACGCCTCCATATATGGCACACGGAGGCCACAAAATCTGCGTTTTATCTCATGAACTCCCGATTTTACACAAATTTGGCAACATGTGTTGTGGTTTTACCACAGCCAGTTTGCAAGGCACGTCTCTGACAAAAGTTTGGAGACTTTTGAAAAGTTCTGGTATTCTCTTCTGTTGTTGATCAGCTGATCGACTGGTTGTGGAGTTCAGATATATTGTATACACATACAGTAGGAACTACCACAAAGGGAATATATTTCTATGGATATTGCATTGGATTATATTTTAACGGTCATATACATCTGACAATGGATTGGAGATCATCAATGGCTATTATCGATATCGGTGGAAAGAGGATGTTGTACGACGACGAGTTCCATTGTTATTGTTGATATATCGTCATTCGAGGAGTAACTGGAGTTTTAAGATTTTCTGTGATTTATAAATAATATTGTTTATTCGCTATGTCTCACCGGAGGAAAAATGCCCACCCCCTGAACAAGCAGAAACGGATTGGTAGTGTGGTGGACAGAGTGTTAGCCGCCAAAACACGAGAATACGTACGTATATATTAAATATTACTGTTGTATCTCTATACGAATATCATAACACTGAATATTGTATTCCGTGACGTCACAACACTTGCACGGGACGGCTAATTGACCCCAACGCTACTGATATAAACAGTATATTTTTACGGTGCTCTGCATGCAGATTTTACAAACCCCGGCTTTTCTTATTACTTTGTTTTCCTGGCATGTGCAAGTGTTCAAATTTAATTGATTGAATTTATACACTATATTTTCGCTTGGTTGAGTTAATTTATAATTAATTATACATTCAACTTTCATAAATGCATGCTGCATCGATATTACCTCATGAAGTCCAGCAGAGAGCATGTCCAGATGGAAGACTTGATACTGAATTAATGACTTTGAATATAAATATGATAATTTGTTAACATCACTGTATATCCTGCTTGTGTTAATGCGCCATGCTATTTTTGCTCCTTTCTCTGGTTCGAAAAATAAATATACCACACTTTATTTTTACCTACATTTATTAATTTCTGTTATATCCTAAAAATCTATGTCATATATGCATTAATTAAAATGTTTTCTGATTTCTAACATATTTGTGACATATATCGCAGCTTATCACACAATTGTGGTGTTCTATTTGTGGTGTTGATGGCATTTGATAATGGACAATTAGTAAATTTCATGTGTGTATCCACTGTCACTATATCAGCTGCTAGAATGTCATGCATCTTGTCCTGTAATATCGGACAGTAAACCCGTTTACATCATGGAAACCTGGACTTGAGCAAGACTATAATAGTCTTTCACAAGTCCGAGATTATGTCCACGTGTGCTGGTAAAATGCCTCTACGTGCCAATAAAGATTTGAATAAAACTCCATATGTTGCTTAAACTCTTGAAAACCATGCAATGATAATCTATGATAAGTTAAGCCCTGGGTGGAAACGACATTGACGTTTTAAAAAGATCGTAAATGTCTCTAAATCACCATTTTTTAACCGATTATAGTACAATTTCGGATCAAGATAAAAAACACCTGCTGGTCTTAATTCCTTTACAGTGTAACGCAGATGTCATTGCAATGTTTTCAAACAAGACAAAGTTGTCAAACTTCCATTTTCATTTTTAAAGAATGCAAATGATCTTTGTTGCACCCACTTCCACCAGGTATCGATACTTCAATATTGATGAAGTTGTATTGAAATTTCTTTGATAGAAATAAAACATAACTTACAACAAAAACAAAATACACGATTAATTATGCATCGCACGTGTGAAATTAGTCACATATTTAACGGACCCAATTAAAATAAGACGACTTTTGTCAATGTAGCCCGAGTTTCCTCTGACCCCGACACCAGACCTGGACATTCGGACACAAGACATCTATCTGTCTGGTGTCATGGCCAGAGGAAACTCCAGCTAATGTAAATGGTTTTAGATAATCGTCTTAAATATATGAATTGACACGATCCAGCACACACCGCGAAGTAAATTAAACATAAAGCTTTGAATCCGGTTCCTAGACCTTTTATCTTTAATATTCAAACGATATTTCGTTTAACTTCACTCAAAATATATTCCTTTGGGGCAGTCTGATGACGTAGAAGATATTGTTCGCATTGGGCTCCTCACTAAGACCCCCACACGCTTAATTAGAACTATCCGGGCCAACAAGGTGATTGATGAATATATAGCAATATAATTTATTATCATTTCGTCAAATAAATGGTTTATTTTGTATTGCTTTTAAAGTGCTTACTACGAATGTAATACGTATTAAAATATATAAAATATGTGTTCTTCAAGTTTTATATGGTTTAATTTAATGAACTATAAAAGTGATATCAAGGACAGTTCTGCATATTTTACGTGGCACTATTGATACTACAGGATGGCATTTTGGACAGGAACTTGGCAAGATACAGGTAACTAGGATAGGACAGGCTGGATTTATATATAAAACAATTTGAAAAATCTCTGAATTTTAAAGAATATCACCAAATTTAGATGTGATGATTTTCAAATCGATTGGCAACTTCGCTTCTGTGCACAACCATCTGCAGGAGAACGCAGCAGGGTAGCCCAAGTTTCCTTTCATCCCAATACCAGACATTAGACATTATGACAGTGTGCCCGAGTTTCCTCTGACCCAAACACCAGATGTTAGACATTTTGACTGACAGTGTCCGAGTCTCCTCTCACCAATACACCAGATGTTAGACATTTAGACTGATCGTATCTCTGAGTTGCCTCTGAACTTCAACAGTAGACGTTAGACATTCTGACCAACGTTGTACCAGGCGTCTGTCAAAATGTCTAATTCTGATGTTGGTGTCAGAGGAAACTCGGACTAGATACAGGAATGTGATTAGTAGTGAGTGACCTTACATGGATGGAGGACAGAAACTTAAAAGTTATGTTATCCTTCACACCTCCATCAAATTGTGTTAACTACTAAACTCCAAAATGTCTTCGCCAGAAATCAATGTCCTTCATTTTATGTAAATCTTGAAATACTTCGGCTTCTGTCCATGCTGGGCTACTAATAATTTTGATGATAACAATACACAGTAATCAAAGACTATTTAAACGACATTTTAATGGAGATAACTGAAATGTCTAAATTTTGTGTCATAGAATACCTCTTAGTCTGAACCTCTGTCTCTAGAATATTAAAATTATAAATGAAAATGATATCACTGTTTCAAACTAGGGGGAGATGATATATTATTATAATTAATTAAGCTGAGCATTCTTAACATAAAACTTAGGGGCTGGTGGCCAGTCAAATAGAATATTGAAATATATAATCCGATTCTAGGTTTCAAACTAGGGGAGATAATCGAGTAATATTTACATAAAACTTAGGGGACGTTGCCGACCTATATGTCTCTGGTTGGACAGTCTAAATATATGTCTATACATGATATTTGATTAAAGTATGTATGTAAGATCGAGTGTGTAAGCACATCAATACCACAATATAGTATATTAACTTTCCTTCAAAAAATCTGTTTGTGTTGATGCAGAGACCTATATATAATACTAATATAGGTCTCTGGTTGATGGCGGGAAGTTTATTGGGGGTTGGGTGAGAAAGGGTTGGCGAGATCACCAATAACATCAGAAGCAATAAAATTATAGGAATGAGATGAACTGAAAAATGCTCCCATTTAGCGTTTCTTGTCGGTTTATGGCTGTGTGGTTAGATGTCTACTAGGGGATCACAGCGGGGGACCTAATCGGCCAAGGCTGGTCATCGTTTGGTCAGTTGATGAATACCTATTTACCGATAACATATGTTCCCTGTAGTTGTCAGTGTGACCTGGGGTCATCGGGGTCAGAAATCCGGACAATAGGTCGGAACCTAAGCCCTTAGTATGAGATAGCGGGAGATAGGATACGACAGCACCCCCTCCCACGCCCCCTCCTGTGTTTACCGGCTATGTACACAAGTGCACGTACATTGATGCTTATAAGGGTTTCCCCGATATTTTCTAGGGAGGGGGGCTAATACTATAACACGACAGCGGGAAGCTGCGAGCTAGCGTTGAGTGATGAGACGGTCGAGGGTCGGGAGGAAAAATTAGAAGGAATACAACTAACTCAATTAGAAGTTTCATTTATCCCCGTGATATATCGTAATAAATTTTAAGTCACTTAATATTTTGAAAACTTACATGATTTGATTATGTCGGTTAGGAATCTGGATATATTAATTGCTCACGTTGAACGGCATGTCATTTTGTTTGCAGTTTCCCTGTAATTAATATCAGTGATACCTATAATGTAGAGGATGTGATAGCATCGGGAACCCCTGCCCACCTAAGAACAGCCCATTCGTTAAATGTCTTTAAAATATGGCGAACGGATGGTTTTATTGAATTATCTTGGGGGTTTGCTTATTTTTGGAGATGTTTTAACAGCAACCCATTCTCAAAAGTATGACATGTAAAGTAATTGTATCGTTTTATATTAAATGAATGTTTTACCTGACAGAGACGTTGATTACCACTAATTAGGTCAATTACTTGTGAAGATGAAATCGGAAAATCACACAAATTCGTTGTGATTTCATTTTTTAATCCCAAATAATATACGATAGTTTAGGTTAAATGGAAATATTTTTTAACTTCATTGTAATTTTAATTTTTAAAAAATCGAAATAGACTCATAAATCAAGTGAATCAAATGATTACTTTTCTCGTGTAGAAACATGGGTATATAATACACACAGTTCGCTAAAGGAAAACCATCTCTACATAATTTTAAAGTTCACCTAAATAAATCATTTGTTTCCTATTATGAAAATAAATCATTTGTTTATATAAGTTGTCTGGACCAGTCGCTAGAGTCAAGCATTTTTTTTATCGTTTGATAAACCCACAAGCTCCCGTCCATGTAAAGAATCTATCTTAGGTTTCAAACGTGTGGAAAATGAGCTGGTATTGTAATTCATTTTGACAACTGCCCCCTACAAAAGCTGATAAGCTGGTAGCAAGTATATATTAAATGAAGCAGCAGACAGCCTGCAGCTTTTAGCGATTAAAGTACGTCTTTTGGAGCAGAGGCGCAATATGTCACAAAAGGTACTATACGGCCTTAATATCGATTCAATATATCTAATATCGATTGTTCTTTATTTTAAACATGATCAAAACAAGGATGCGAAAACGAATAAATAACCGTACACGTGTTTTTTTCGCATCATCCATTGCACGCGCACAAAGTATTGTGGAATCTAAACACATTCTAAAAAGGAAATGAAATCTGAACTATCGCCCATATCAATTTGTTCAGCTGCTTTTGAACGGAATCGTCACCAGTAGGGATGTTTTTCCTTGTTTTACGGTCAACATATGAAAAAATATGGGTTTTTTTTTTAATGAATTTATTTTGATTCCTGTTCACGTTCCTCCCATTTGTTTTTGTCTTTTTCTGTGGCGTATTTCACCGATTTGACATTTTTAAATCTTGAAAATTGAATTCCTGTATATAGTGTTTACATAACAATGATAAGAAATAAGTATACAGCGTCTCAAGAAGTTGTCGGACAATATCACATGTATACATACTTTAGCGGTGATGTATACAATTTATATACACGTATTTTATGTCTGTTAGCCGCACGCGCATCTCTAATGCACGTACATTACTGACACACACTGTTGTACTGAACGTGACATAACGCGGCCCGCCGCTCCAAACTTTTTACGGCGTATGACGTAGCTACTCCGATATCAAATACCATATAAGGTAGTGTAAGTGCCCGGCTCAGTTGCTACAGCCCTGCTTCTGTGCTACATATGGGGTGCATGAAAGTGAAAGTACGCCGATTTGACGTACCTCCACGCAAATCTGTTTAAATGAGCATTTGTCTGACATTTGTTATAAACAAGTTACAAGTCCCTTACTCATTTCCCCTGGCGCACCTTCCGAAGGGGGTTAAAGCTGGTAAGGTAGGGCTAAGCTATTTGTAATTAATGAAAGTAAAATAGAAACAATGAAATTTGGGTATTATATCATGTATTCTAATAAAGTTATCTGATATTTCATGTTTAATTAAATAATTTATTATTTCATAATATTGTAAAATATTAATTTCAGACTATTATATTTGTATATTCCACAGATAATTTGAATACCAACTATGAACTTCCGTGAAAAAATATATATGTTGGAATACTAATGATTTTTTTTAAACGAACATTAATGTTCGGTTATTGCCATCAAGAACTGGACTGAGAAATATGACCATATTTGGTAGCCACATTCACCAATACGCCATCTACTGTCTGTTTCAATGAAATATGGCTGCCCCCATTGCCTTACGCTTCAAATAATTTACTTGCAAAAACATCTTCGTTTTATTTAGTAGTTTTACCGAAAATGTTGAAATGTATTCAGTAGATGTTTTCAAGATGCATACGATTTGAGAAATGCATAACGCTAGCGAAATGTGAAGACTAAATGAACCTGAACTTTACGAATAACTCCAGGTCAATATATTTATGTAAACAAATATTGCGCAGGCGCATTCGTCTCCGGATGTTTAGAAAGTTTTGCTCTTCCGTGTTCATTCCAAAACGGCTGACACTATAGCATCGGTCTGCAAATATGTCCGCGATTTACTTAATTGTGTATTATATATATTCTAGAATGTAACATCATTATCAACTAGATGAATATTTCTATAATTTAGAGAAAGAAATATATCAATAACGGCATACGAGACGATACATTGTATCATACTATAGGTTACTGTACTGCGTACAGTACATGTTTGCGAGAAAGGTAGATACTAGGTGGCATTTGTGGTCAGGGTGACTGGTCATAGCGTTAACATTGTCATCGATTTCCATATTCCATTTTCCTTTGACGAAAACGACCAATAAATCAAATGCAAATGATAATAACTTGTTTGCCATGTGCACGGGATTGGTTGTTGTAGGCGATACTTGGAACGTATTTACTGTTGTAAGGGAGGTAACTGCAAGATTACGGAAATCAAACGTTAAACCAATTTGATTGGTCGATTCTTCCATGACTTTGGCAGGAGGTTTACAATCGAAGTGACAGATAACTACGGCAATATATTCAGATGATATCAACAATAACACTTTTAGATACGTGTGGTCGGCAGTTGTCATGTTTAAAATGAACAATTATATAGCTTGTTTTTATTTCGGCAAAGTCGAGAATATTTACTGAAACGGACCACAGGTGAAGCAGACTTGGAAATACCGAAATGAAGAAAAATGGGGCTCAATTATAATATAAATTGGCATTATTTTCAGAGAATTGACCCACATATATGTTTTTCAATGCCTAATTGTATCATATGTAAAATATTATAGGTTTACGAATTTTAAATTAATTTTTCATTTGCGAATCGCGGCCCGATTGTCGTTAAGCTTAGAGTTGAATTATCGAAATGGCCGATAGTGGACCCAAATCGATATTTTTACGAGAGAATGGACCCAATATAGGATCTATTAATCTTTGGTGTGTGTATAGAGACCATATGCATTTTTTTCCTTTACCTGGAAGTATTTTGAAAGAATTTGCAAAATACCGAATTCACGATCAAATTTTCGATTGTGACGAACTACTGAGACGGTGTTAAGTTCATGTTAAGTCAATCTGATTGAAATCAGCTGTTACATATGTACACATGGCTACGTTTACTATGCAATACGCCTACGTATTTTTTTTTCAAAGACGGAAAACGGAAATCCGGATTATCTAAAAACAAATGCAAAAAGACTTGTGATATTCACTTAATTTAACATTCAGCCATTAATTGTTATTTGTAGTTTTATAACTTCTGAAATAGTGTGATTGATTCTCTATATAATATTGCTGTGGAACTTGTGTTATTTTTCAACAAATTCATTTTAATAATTTGTTAATTTAAAATTTTCATCAAGTCATGATCAGGACTTGAAATTCTCACTACACCATACTTCAAACACGGAGTAATCAATGAATTGATAAACTGAAAATTTACCTTAAATAATTTTTCAATATACAACACATGTTCAGATGACTATTTGTGCCATGCTGTTACAAGATTTCAGTTACAATTCTAAAATTGAATTCGTATGTAAATATATGTTATCCTGTCAATATCCACAAAGCGAGTGTAGTTTACTGTACTCAAAGTCATGCCAGTAGATAGCGGTACATATACTTACTGCTTACATCTAGTGCTTACTTGTGTGAATAAATCAATAACAAAATGGTTCATATATTTCTATATATGACTTCACAAATTATGTGGTGTCTGAAGATCTGAATGAAGTGAATAAACGATGTATTACATTATTTTTATGAAATATTCAAGTCATAGATCATTCTCTTAAAAATATTGATTTCAAGTCCATTTTGGTAATTTTACTATGACGGCAATCAGGCCTAGAATGGCGAATAAGCCCCTAATATTTTACATATGATTAATTTTGACATTGGAGAACATAAAATTGTGTCCATTCTCTAAGCACTGGTAGAATGTACAGAATAGAGCTTCATAAATATATTCTCAAAATTACTAATTACCCCGGTAAATATAACATTTTACATAAACCTCCCATGACTGATGGTGAACTTAAACTTGCAAATCTCCTGTGTCATTCCAATTTTGATATGTGTAAATATATACACGTACTGTATATATATATATATATATAGTTATAGAAATGGAATGCTTCACAATTTGCATACAGTTATGGAATCTAATAACACCCCCAAAAATGTTCTCACCACATAAAGGTGTGATTTGTGCAATTACATTGCTGAATTGTGTGGTTCAGTATGATTGGATGATCAACATTGGAAAAGGACAATAAAAAGGGAATGTGTCGTCCCATCGAATGGACTGTAATCTTTGTGATCAGGTTTGAAGTTGAAAATGAATCTTCAAGTTTTCTTTTCCTGTTTGCTGAATTATTCGATGAAGATAGTCTTTATCTGGTTGTTATTCTTTATCACATTGTTTACCATCCTGTAATTATACCACAAGTTTATCTTCTCATATACAGATTTATTAACATCAAATGATTCCTGAACAAAAGGAGTCAAGTTTTTTGTTTTGAAGTACCATAAATGCTTGAGTACAGTTTCAATAGGATACATTCCTAATTCGGGCCTTGATTAGCAGCTCTGGTTTTGGTTTTCAGTAATTCTTTATGTGTGTTTCATCATATTAAGTTGAAATACAACTATGTATGCCAAACTAACGATGGAACTAGCCTAAATTTAGTTCATATTAGAAGTTGGCGTCAATAAGGTCACAGAGTCCTGGCTGTATTATAACTGATGATGCCTTCCCGAAAGAAAGAAGACATATTTTATTTTCATCGATCCAAGATAGATCAACAAACTTCCAATTTCAATTAGGACCTTACAGAAACATGCATGTGTACAATCAAATCAGAACAGCTGCAAACATTTCAAATTATTTGCAATTAATTCCTAAACCGATATCAGTAAATTTATCAACTTAAAACTAAGAAGATTACTGATTTTGCATTAAACAATAATGTTCGTTTACAGTACTTCCAGTACTTTGATTTAATTGTAAATTGGTGTGCAGTCTATCTTAAATCTCATCTGTACATGTATCAAATAAAAGGAAATATATATCGGACGTAAGTCATAGGAACTTATAAACGCCCTTAATAATATATTTCCGTTTTAGTATGTAAATGTGACGAGTGAAACAAAATGAGGGTCATTATGTAATCATTACATAAGTTAATTACAACTCTATTAATTTGTTATAGGAATTTTTGATAAATGTTCATTTAACTATAAATTCGGATATGGGTTAGACTAGGGGCCGTGGTGGCCGAGTGGTTAAGGTGTCCTGACACTTTATCACTAGCCCTCCACCTCTGGGTTGCGAGTTCGAAACCTACGTGGGGCAGTTGCCAGGTACTGACCGTAGGCCGGTGGTTTTTCTCCGGGTACTCCGGCTTTCCTCCACCTCCAAACCTGGCACTTCCTTAAATGACCCTGGCTGTTAATAGGACGTTAAACAAAATAAACCAAACTTAACCAAATGGGTTAGACTATATACATGTAAGTTAAATGTAACACTCTAGAGTGACCAATGTGTAATGCTTGGAGAGATATGATATCATAATCCTTTGAAGAATTTTAACAATTGTTGTCTCTGTCACCATCTATAGCGACATGGCCACTTAAACCGGGGTAAAAGTCGCCATCTATAGTGATATGGTCACATAAACTGGGGTCTGGATTTAGTATCGGTCTAATTGAAACTATAAATGACGTGGTCAGTTAGTGAATTACCCTGATGAAAGCTGTCAGGTGTAACATATGGTACTAATTTTGGGCAAGAAGAGCTCTTAAATACTGGAGCCCGCCGAGTGTCGACATCGTCAGCTGAAATGCCGCAAGGCCGTAATAAAACCCATTAAATAAATAGATACAAAAAATGTAGATAAATAAATAAATAAATAAATAAATAAGGGGTGTCGACAGTAGGTTCGACCAGCGAGCTGACAATACCATGATCGTGCCCACTGCTCTGAAGCACTACACATTAAGGGTCATTTAGTGAATGTGGGTTTTTAAGAACTTTATTTTGTGAAAACTTGTATATTAGAGACCAAGATATCAAAGAACTCAATTCGAACCTGTGGTTGAACTATTATTTAAAAGATCGATAGTAACTGGTCGTGTTACACCTGGCGCCACTACCGAAGGTATTTGTAATTAAATAGATACAGCGTAATTTTGGTATAATATCATGTATTCTAATAATGTTATCTCGTGTTTAATCAAACAATTAATTATTAAACGATATTGTACAATATTACTTTCAGGCCATAACTTGTCAATATGTGAAAAGAAAAGAAAAATAATTTGAATACCAACAATGAACTCTCACGAAAAAAATGTTGAAAATACTAAAGATTGCTTAAAAATTATAAATTGGTGTGCAGTCTATCATAAATCTCATCTGTACATGTATCAAATAAAAACAAATATATATCGGACTTAAGTCATAGTAACTTATAAACGCCCTTAATATATTTCCGTTTTAGTTTGTAAAGGTGACGAATCCATTGAACTCTCCACGATACGTGTATTGCTTTGTCAATTTTCCTGGATTTCCCAACTTTCGTTTTAGACTGTACATTCAATTCTGAAGTAGGTGGGATACGGAAAAGTCTGAGATCGTAATATAGCTAACGATACAATCAGATGAACGTCAAATAAGAAAGCGCGCCAGCTATATTTTAGGCAAGTACAGAAAAAAAACATTATTTTAAACATAATGGCATGACAGAAATATTGGATTAACTTAATCGAGGTTAGTTATATATATATTTGTTGTTTATAAACTGTTTATTTGTGACATGTTAACATTAAGGGGCAATCCTTCGTTCGGACATCAGAAACATGCACAATTTCTATTGATGAAATCTATGAACGATGACTATATGAGCGTTTGTGCCTACATGTAATGAAATTAACGCCGAAATGTACAAGAAAAGGGCGTATCGTATGCAAATACCGTTTGTCTTGGCGGTAATTAGTGATACTTCGGGTCGAAATAAGAATTTTCAGGACTTAATACTCGAAGAACTGTGGTTTATCTTGAGAGTGTACTTGCTTTATTTATGTAAAGATTATAACTTTCTGCTTTGAAATAAAATATATTTTCCAGTAAGTTTAATGTTGACGACCTAAACTTTATTCAAAGAAGGAATGTCCCTTTAAATAGTTCAGCAGTTTGCATGGTGTTTGGTTTTCTGATTGGCGGTTGTTAGAACTCTGTATGAGGTGTGTTTTGCTTTTTATTTATCTTGACACGAAATTATAAAGCAATTCAAGAGGATAGATCAGAAGGAAAGTCAAAGAATTGTGGGTTTTAAAGGAGAAAATTGAGTTGATATTATGTAAGGGAGATCGCTACCTGAACGAGTACCGTGGAAGAGTTTTAAACCGTATATTATGCGTGTTATTACGGGGTGTAACCCACACAAACGCAGTGCGTTTAAACGTGCTGTTTGTCTGAATGAAATAAAAAGGAATTATCAACCTTGTTAAGTTACACAGAAAATGAAAAGATTGACTATCTATCCCCGTTAATTTACTGTATGTACTTTAGCGGTCATCGGCTATCTACAGTATATGAAAGTGGATATGATCATACGGACTTACTTAAGTATACACAGGGTTTTCGGTATACCGTAACACCAACCTTCTCCGAATATTCCACATTGATAGTCTACATGATTCTCTCTGTGTGATACTCGCACATTTTCAAAATCATTAAAAATTAAAGGAATTCACTATCGATATGCTCGAACATATATTTTTCTACCTTTGGAATACGTGACATTCAAATGGAGTGGAATTTCTTTTTTTGGATGTATTTGTTATATTATAATGAATAGTCTTTTATCGGATATGAAACTTGCATATTATACAAAAAATACATTACAAACCACTCTAATTATTTTATATTTATTTTCAGGCCTTATTGTCCGGCGAGAAAGAACCCGTATCACAACCAGGCACAGTAGAACAAATTCTCAAGTCAAATGAAAGCCTATCGACCAATCGGATGTCGCCGGCTGTGTCCACAGACGGTTCCAGCCAATCATCTTTCAGCACCTTGCTTGATTCATCCAATCAGAATATTGCTATCCCGGATGACCTCTTTAAGGACTTTCAGGCTCTGAAGAGTGCCACTCATCTCGATACAACCGAATTGATGAGAAAATTGTTGAAGGAATATACAAGGTGAGTTGTGTACCGGCTATCGATGCATAAGACGTAAGTCTCTGTGACCTATATTTCTTATGTCACTGTGACCCATATTTCTCGCGTCTCTGTGACCCATATTTCTTGCGTCACTGTAACCTATCTTTCTTGCGTCACTGACCTATATTTCTTATGTCAATGTGACCCATATTTCTGGCATCTCTGTGACCTATATTTCTGGCGTCTCTGTGACCCATATTTCTGGCGTCTCTGTGACCCATATTTCTTGCGTCACTGTGACCTATATTTTTCTTGTGTCTCTGTAATCTATATTTCTTTCTTCTCTGTGACCTCTATTTCTTGCGTCACTGTGACCTATATTCACCAACTATTGTATAGTCTTGTTGTTCGTATCACCTTATATGAACTGAAGATCTTTTCAACTACAACACATTGACGGAACATTTTCAATCTAATTAAAATCTACATGCTCATTCTCACTACGTTACATGAACATCTAACAACATCCCATGAGGGTTCACGTTCTGATGACCTCCGATATGTGTGTATTTTACTTTCATGGCGAATTGTCTATTTGGCGATGTCGTCGAAGCAAAATATTTCGTCACAAATTGCATCTGAAGCAAACCATTTCGGCACTGCGTATATAGCTATATGCTTTGTGGGACGAAATGACTTGAAACAAATTGACAGTTTATACAAGCTATGCACTCTAGTCATGCTAATTCGGACACGTAAAATTCACTTCCAAGATTCTGGAAGTAGTCATTTGATTGGTTAATCCAAAAGGTCATCCTGACGTGACCCCTTATGGGATGTTGTTAGATGTTCATGTAACGTAGTGAGAATGACCATCTAGATTTTAATTAGATTGGAACATTTTCAAATCTTCGTATAAAAGTAAAGCAATGTTTCCTGTTTCCTAAAAAAAAGTATTTTGCGTATTTATCCCGACGCAAAAACACGACAGAGTCAGCTCGGCTTAATATCTTGCCAACGTTCCTTCTTATAAATATATTTAGTATTTTGAAATGAAATGTCATTACAATTCAATTGGTTAGATGTTCAACTTTTGTATCTGTCAAATAAATGAATCCGAAAAGTGATAATGGGGGCTCAAACTTTAGTTTAATCTGTAACACCGACTAAGAAACCGATTCTTACCGACCACTAATGCTTCTCCGGCTTGTTTTATTTCAGTGGAACCGAATCGGATGCAGAGGGCGCCAGCAGCACCGATAACCGGAAGTCACCCGGTATGGAACAAAATCAAGACGTTTCAAGCCTCTCCGAGTATTATAAAACCGAACCAGTTGACGTCACGAAATCCGAAACAGATCTTGCCTATCAGCCTGATGTCAACGAACCTCTTGATCTATCCACTATCAAAACGGAGAAAGAGGACAAATATACTGGCTTTTGTACTGGAATAACCCCAGCGTCATTGAACCGTGACTCAGCACAACAGGTCAACGTTCGTCAGGGGTCAACTCTCTTCCCCACTAACATTGAGACACAGAAATCACAACCCTATTTTGGAGCCGGAAGTCCTGGTGTGATCTTGTATCCGTTTTTTGGTTCCGGTCCGGGAGCGGAATACCCGTTAGCTGTTCCGGGAACTTCCATGAAGGTTCCGACCGTAATGCACCCGTCAGTGCAGGGCGATCGCGAACAAACGGTAAACCTTAATGTGGAATCTCCGGAGCAACTGCACGAGACCAGCCCAACCGTACAGACGGAAAATAATTTTCCATCAGAGAACAATTACAGAGAAGTTCAATTTCAAAACGGGTCAGTTAAAATCAAAGGTACTAAGTTACATCCGGAAATTCAAGTTGGTGATTTGCAAGAAAGTGGCCAAAATATCCCTGTCGAAAATGAACACAGTTCTATACAGTTTCAAAACATATCTCCAAAACTGGTGACGAATGTCACTAACGCAGAATCCGGCGCTGTTGTCATGCCAACAGACGCGACTCCAGTACCAATAGCAGCCATTCCGACAACTCGGGAAATGATGCAAAATTTGTCGCCTATCCAACAACCATCCCCTCAAATTGCTGGCGTTCTGCCGACGCCAATGACTCAAACTGATCTTTCAAATATGACATTCGCCGAGAACTATGCAGCAGCAACGGCTCAATATCAAATGCAGGAATTTCAAAAGCCAACAAAAGTGTCGGGGAAATCTCCCAAGAATTTAAACAAAAAATCTGGACAAATGAAGCTAATAGCCGAGAACACTTCCCATCACGGTGTTTATACAAGTGTGTTAAAATTACCCTGGAGTAGGCGGACGCGTACACCGAAGGCGGATAACGGTGAAAAAAGCAGCCAGCAACAGCAAAAACTGCTTCTAAAACAACAGCAGTTACAACAACAACAACAGCAGCAACAGTTGCTACAGCAGCAGCAACAACAAGCGCAGCAGCCACTCATGTTGCTTCCTGTTGCCACAACAAATTTACCATCCTCCCAAGCGGGAGTTTTTATTCCCGCCACAAACTTTACAATGCCGACAGTCGCTTCTCATCCTTCAGATTCGTCTGCTATGAGTGGCCCTTTGACTTCGACCGTTACAACGCCAGCGGTCACGCCCATAACCACGCCTACTTCCACCCAGCCGATGATGATGGTGTACCCCAATGCCACATTTGGCACTGTGAATAAACCCGTGCGGAAACGAGGCCGTCCACCGAAGGTTCCCGTGTTAGCCCGTATGTTAGCCGAGGCAAACAAAAGAGCCGCTTTAGATATGCAACAAATACCAAACTTTTTTCAAAACTTTCCAGCATGTCAACAACCGGCGGCTATTGTTTTGAATGTGAATAATATGGTCAATCCGGCTGTACCTGGGTCAATTACAACACTAAACCCTGTGACATCATCCTCGGCAATACCAAATAATCCGCCCGCTGTCGTCACCGCGCCAACAGACACGGTCCCTATTGAACAGATCCCAATTCAGCATCACACTCTCGATCTACAGCAGCCATTGCCCGTGTTGTCGGGTCAGATACCCATTCAGCAAGTCCAAACACCGGATGTAGTTACCCCAGCGTCGATAGCACATAGCTTGGAGAACGATCCACGGTACAGAACTTTGTCACATGCAGAGGTTTCCGGTCAGACTCTGTCGAAACCTTCACCAGATCTGATGCCAAAACCTCCGCAGCCCCCACAGCCAGAATTAAAGACTTTGTCGAGTACAAGTGTCTCAAGTAACGACAATGGCGCCCTCTACCAAGAAATGATTCTTTCATCTAAAGCGTTGGTGAATGTGAAACCGAGGCGACGTCAGACAACTACTGAACTCCTTAAATCGAAATCTGGGGCCGACAGTTTTATATGTACCTTCATTCCGCCTCCGATCGTTACCGGGGAAGGCAAAAGAGAAAAGAACCGCTGTGGTCACCGGTATGAAACGTCGAGGTCGACCGCCAAAACGGAGACTTATGGGAATGTTTGACCATCAGATTGACGGCATGGGCAAGAAAACAACTGACCAGCTGCCGTCACAAATTCCGATCTCAGATTCGCAAACCATTGCACAGTTGTACGGTGAGTCAAACCTCGACGCCTTGCATTCACCAACAGAGATAGGACAAACTAGCCTTAATCTGACTGCAGGAGATGACCTTGACCGTTGTCCCAGAAGTTTGAGCAACTCTGAGGAACCGCGTCTGTTTGACGGCGAAATTGACAGTAACTATGACAACCCGTTGTTAGCTAACCAGTTCGGTGTGGAAGGTTCCCTGTCAGATGGATGTTTGCCTCAAGATCCAACTCAGGGACGCTTCATTTTCTCTAGCGATGACGATGAAGCTCGTTTGAACCGAGAACAAAAACTTAGTTTGGGTTCAGACCTTGATCGTGACGATAGCTCCAACGAGGATAACGATTGTCTATCCAACGATATGTTTTCGAAGCTTTTCCACTGCAAAGTGTGCAATGAAATCATACCAGTTGAAAAGAAAAATGAACACTGGGAAAAGCATGCGCGTGTTAAAGTTAAGTGTGTCACGTGTTCCGCCTTATGTCACAAGTTCTTGACCAAGGAACAAATGGCGTCCGATTCGGCGCGGGAGAATCTCCAATGTGACAATTGTGAAAGGTCAACAGAGATGGACGTCGCTGACCATTCTCTTTCCACGGTTGTCCAGTGTGAAATTTGTCAGGAGAGTTTCCCCGACGGAAGGACATTAAAACGACACATAAAGGTAGAACATCCGGGCACGTATGCTCTGCAGAAAGCAAAGCTGATGAGCATAAGAAAACACACGGATGACCACCAGCAGCCGAATCCGAAATCTCACGAACTTAAAGTCTACTGGTGTCCCGTTGAGGAATGCCAGAAAAAGTTCTATTCGAAGTTTCGTATCAAACTGCACATGAAGAAATGGCATACAAACAGACAAGGATCGCCATCTTCTGGTGGGGAGGGAGGTAAAAAGAAGGGCCGTGGCCAATATAGGCAATTCAATGTGAAAGGCTATACATGTTCGTGGCCCGGATGTGATGAAGAATTTCAGACTGAGCGAAACCTAAAAGTACATCTCTTGCTTCACAGAGACGAGAAACCTCTGAAGTGTGACTTCTGTGACTATCGATGTCGTCAGAGGACGGCACTTGGGTGGCACACACGTAAACACCACCCAGAAGCTTCAAACGTCCTCATGACTTATACACAATCAGGTTCAGCGGAAAGCTCTGAACCTGGGGAGGAAAACGGTGTTGAGTAATAAGGACAACCGAACCAATACTTGTAATTCTGAAAACCGGTCATATATATCGCTACAGAAATAATTCCACATTAGTTCGCGAGAAAACCTTATCACGAATTCAAACATTCGCGAACTTGGCTTGGAAATCAAGATATACTTTAAAGTATGTGATTAAGCACCTTATCATGTTTATTCGTGTTTCTATGATCGTGTTGTCATGCCACGGGAGATAAAAACGAAACGATATTTCATGGACTTTACTATGTTACCATAAACCACGACCTATAGATATTTAGGTTCTGGCATCTGTGATTTTGCATGACAACACAGACTCAGGGAAATTGTCTGCTGCTCGCAAATTAAAATTTTAAATAAATCATTTGCTTTTCGGTCTTCTTTCTTCATCGAGTTCTACGACGACAAAACTTCTTTCCGAAATAGTGTAAATTATATATACAATGTATGAATCTAAACTTTGAAAGGAACACTTGAAAACATTTTCCAACTTCGGAGTTTCATTGTAATGTTAGTTAGGCAGTCCGTTGCTATTATATTATAATATGGGTTAAAGAAGTAATATTAACGGTAATAATCCGTGTAACACTGGATCCTTGTAAAGGTTTGTCTGCAGGATACGAATTACTTGAAATGTTAATATGGGGCAAAAATTATTTGAAATGTTAATATTGGGCAATTATGTAGTTCTAACAGTGTGGACATGAAAAATGTCAAATTTTCTAGGCAATCCACCCCTTTGTCAAGACACAGAAATACAAATACAACCACATGATATATAAACAGTACTAGAAAATACAATTAGATACAGTAATACTAGTATATTTGGTAGTAGTTGAAATAACAACCATGAACCCTTCGGCTGGTGTGGGCCGAAGGCGGAGTCTAGCGTGATATGTACAGAGCCATGTTCTATGATGGAAGGCTATGTGGCCAACGGCCTATAGACATTCGAAAATATCCCGCGCGTGCAAATACCGAAGTGTTAATGGACGTTTCGTCCCAAAATGTACATGAACTTCCTCGAGTTTTGGTCTCTAATTTTTTATCCTAATATAAAATAAGATTCTTGTACACAAAGACATTTTTGGCAATTTTGAAAACTAACTGTAACCGTATTGGCAACAAATATTCAAATATAAAAGGAAAGCATAAAAATAGAACATTGTTGGTCTATCGTAAGTTTAAATGAAAAACGTAACCTACTCTTAAAACATGAATGCCCTTGTACACCTGTCGAGCCGTTTCATCAAACCTATATTATTTAGAATTAAAATGGGTTCTTTTTCGGACCTTGTACATATTTAAAAATTAACTTTTCACATCTCCCTCACTTTCCTGATCTCTTATAACATGATTTTGTTTTCTACACAATTTGGCAAAATCTTACAATATAGATCACGTGATAAATACCTACGTGCCGAATGATCAATCTAAAACTGTGTCGTACAGTTGTTACGTCCTTCTAGGATTCATCAGTAATGTGTGATAATTCAAATGGAAATAAAGAAAAGAAAAATCGGTGTAAACAGATGTGAAAACATGGAGAGGTTCAAGAACCCAACGATATGTCAATATATTTGATAACATCTTGGTTAATTTTGGATAGTGAATAAATTTAAAAACAGCATAAAATGTGTGTCCACATTCAGAACCGTTGTCATAATTCATGAATCTACTGGATTTAGAAATTACATACGTGGTAACTTACAACAGATTCTGCGTCTCGGCTGGAGTTGTTAAAACTTAACTAACTTGTGAAAAATTAGTTTAAACAGTATTTCATTTAATCAATAGACATTGTTTACAAAAATACAAAAACATCAGTTTATAATTTGCAAAAGGATCTGGAAACATGCTTAAAGCTTATATCAACGAAGTTGCTTTCGAATATAAAGTTAGAACAAGTCACAAACACGTATATCCTCGAAATAGATTCTTATATTTATCACACTTTAATTGAACTGATGATGCATTTTAGGTTGTTTTGATAATGTTTATCTTTGATATTTTGTTCTGGGAAATGCTTAATACCTTATCGTTAATCTGTTCAAAGGAATGTGAAATGCGCGTTATTTTAAAACGTAACTCCAGAGGATCACGATGATAATCTTTTAAACAGCTTAAAATACTGGTTTTGAGTTGCATTTGGAGATTCTGATTTTGGAAAACGTTATTTTATTCTGTCGGTGGTAGTAAACAAAGATAAACTTCGGTACATTCAAATATTGAAAGAACTTAAACAAAATCAGAAACTCAAGCATACGGCCAAGATGGATCAATCTAATTAAAATCAGACTTCCATTATCAACTCCGTAAACTCCGCATACGGAGTGGATAGTGAACATCTGATTTTAATTTGATTGAACGCGAAGTCAAGAGTTAATCACACATAGTATACGTTTATCTAGCTGGATCTGAAGAAATTTGGTCCCTTTTGGCCCCGTCTCTCAGAGGCCAATGGACGATAACCAAATAATTAGCCCTTTCGGTGCATATTTGGTCCTGGATGGTTCTTTAAAACAAATATTAAAAGTTCAATCGTTTTGGACAAGTCCAAAATGCCCAATGTTTAAAAAGGACACATGACGAAAAAAGATGATGGCAATAGGTTGCTGGAGATTCTGGAGATCTCTACATAGTGAACCCAGTGCCTCTTAATCTAAACACATTCATACCTGTGACACAAAAGGTCAAGGTCATTCATTCAAGCATGCTACTGTCAAAATATCATGACCCATGGGCCTTTTGCTTCATCAGAAGAAGTTGTTTAAAGAACAAAACATTTGACACTAGTTACATTGAAATAAGGTCAATTTCGTTCATTTGAGCGAACTTGTTGCCCTCCATCTCAGCATACAACTGCCCCAATACCATGAACCTCGGGATATTGAAGATAATTCACTAAAAAAGCGGAAGGTCAACAACTGTAACCAGGTGCAGAGGAGGAAAGCAATTTGAAAGAAATGTTGCTGGACAGAGGTCAAACTGTTACATAAGGGCAAGGGTCATTTGAACCAGATGAGATGAAAAAAAAATCCACACACAACAAAAACATGACTATTTTCTTTCATTTTCTTTATTTATAAAAAAAAGTTACAAACATAACAATTAAGGATATGGATAATGAAAATTTCATATTGAGTCTTTTTTTTTAATTCCACTGCAGTATATATCTAAAATATATTCTCAAACCAAATAAATCTTGGATCAAATATATTTCGAATGTTATACAAATACAGATGTGGTGTAAAATCAGGCTACTTTGTATTTTGAACAAAAATGTCTGTTTTTTGAGACAGATAATATGAACAAATTAAGGAAATACATTCAAAGTTAAACTTATCTTGAACTATGATAACTCAACAACTACTTAACTTTAGTGAAAATTCGGTTCCGACAATAACATTCTACCTCGAATACACAACATATCTCAAAGTTTCTTTGTAGCACACTGACTTTGAAATTATGAGGTTTGACTGTATATCACCAATCCCGACCCTCAGAAATATCACTGGTTTGATTTACTGTAAACACAGAAATTGACGTGAGGGGGAAATCTATGCTAATTACGCGGAAACCTTTCGATCCCTAAAATTCCAATCATGCATATTATCTTGATATCAATTTGGTAATCTCAAACTACAAAAAGGTAGATCGGGTGTGAAAATTACCCACACGTGTATGGTTTACATTTGAAAATCGCGAAATTAACCCCCCCCGCGAAAAAAACATGTTTTCAAGAGTCTGGACAGCCTAATTCAGTGATGGCTGAATTTATTATCGGACTGGACAGTATTAAGTCAGCGAGATTCACATTGCAGAACCCAGTATATTCAACTCTTAACTCTCTCACGGCTACAACAGAGTAAAAGTGAAACCAACGTGTTACTTTCAATACCATCAGCATCCGTACCAACTTCAGAAATTGAATCTGATTATAATACATACCATCATTATACATTACTTAATTTTTATTTTTTTGAATATGTAACGGTTTTTCAGAAAGTACATATACATATATGTAATGTGGATTAGGGTATATAAGATGATCGATCAAAAGTATACAAATCAGAAATTAATATATTTAACTTACTTACTATGATCAAATTTGTGGTAAAAACATAAAACTTTGGTGGATTTTGAGAATTGGTAAGAGCTACTTCAAAAGAAATTAAATAAAAATCAATTTGAAATTATGTTCACTTGCCAAACTTCCAGCTTTTCCATTGAATACCGAGTAAATACAGAGTTTACAAAAACTGCATTATCTATTATAAACAAATACATTTTTTCAATTTCTGTATCTATTCCTATCTCAATGGAAAATCACAAAAAAATCAACGACCTAAAATGAACAATATTCATTTTCTATTTCATTAAAAAAAATTGAATATGTATTTAAAACAAAATGAATGAAAATTGATAAAATGCAGTCAAAACAATTGGCTATTGTAATAATTATTGTTTTCTTAATTGTTCTTTTGTACTGTTCCTTTCAATTGAAAAATGAAATACATTTTGTATCATTTTCAAGTTTACAGAGGCAGTAAGAATGAGATTAATTGTTTTTATTTACATTTTAAGGAGTACCATGCCATCTCATCAAGAAAATTTAAATTCCTGTCATCCGAAGAACTTCTCGAAGAATATTTTTTTAAGGATTTCTATAAAGGTGAATTAAAGTATACATTTCATCTACGCATCACTTTGGTATTATATACCGCAGTGAAGATCTTGAAGCCAGTTACGTGTTTTGTACTTGTAGAGTTATGCCCCTTTGTTTTCTTTATCAAAATCATTACTCCTACAATTTACCACTCTAGTGGGCTGAAAACTCCACAGACAATACATATTAATTTGTATTGTACAATTTTGAATTTCTAGCGCCATTTTGGTCATAACACATCAGGATTTACAGAGTCTGTATCATTTGTGGCCGCTGTCGTAATGTCGTCTGACGGGTTGCCTGATGCAACATCTTGCCCTACGTCTGTTTTTTGTTTTTTCTTTGCCCGTGTGTCAGCCAAAACCTGTTCTATTGTCCGATGGTCTTTCTTGTTTTCACTTGGCACTGAAAAATACAGAAATAAATCAACCTGAAAAAATATTTTAACAAACTGTATATTTGCATAAAATACTCAGGTCCCGATTTTTCCCTTCTTTTTCTTTGTTTTTTTACCTCAAGAGTATTTGCATAGAATTTTACCCTGAAGTGCTCTTAGTTGCATATGGAAATTCTGAAAACTATGCTAAAATGTGTAAAAAACAATTTGGGGGGGGAGGGGGGTTAATTTTCATGAAATGTTTACATATTTTCCCTTTAATATTCATTAAGATATGTAATGATTGCCCATCCGCTGCAAGTTACTTTTAAAATTTTTGATAAATTTGTCATTTTCCCAGTGTACACATAGTGACAGATTTTTTCTGGAGTTACCTACATGTCTCGACGAGACTTACCAAATCCGTACGCCTTGTTTGCTGTCGTTGTTCTGGCAGCTTCCTTTGCAGCCTCATCACCAATCAGATGGCGATACTTATCCTGGTAGTTTGACGCGGGCATTATCTTTGGTTGTTTTATTCTGGATTCTGCTTCCTCCGACAGTTTCTCCATCTCCTAAAAAATAATCCAATTCAGTATGTGTTAATGTACTGGCATACGTAAAACTTCTCTCAAAGATACAGCTAACCTAACTTTACTTTCCAAACGTAATTTCCACATTTTGCAATGCCTCACTAATTTTGGCCATTAATGTACCAGTATACAAACCAACCAATCCCAATTTCTGAATAGACACAAAAATACTCAACATACCTTTTATCATGTTGATATCAATTGGCTAAAGCTACTTTTTATTTTTACAAAAAAAAATCATATATGGATTATATTTGTCCCAGTTAGGACAATCCATGACTTAAGCAAATTCCTTTTTCTATTTCTTTCCTTACCAAATGTAAGGAAAACAGTTTCATTTTTGTTGACTTTATACTTTTGTTATTACTTTCCAGTAAGAAATAAAGTTAAGGAACTTCCTGGCACTTATGAATATTGGTAAAGCTGGGAAATATAGATGATTTTTTCCATTTGGAAAAGATATAAACCGGTTTGTTCTACAACATCAAAAGCTGCCAGTCTTTATTGTTCCCACAGCACACATGTAACGACACATTTAGGGAGTAGCTCATTATTTTAGATAATACAACTCATAGGGAGTAATCATTTTATGTTTGTCACCTTTTTTTTGGCTATTTCCTTAGCTTTGTCAGGGTCCCAGTCTTCTCCTTTTCTATAGGCAGCAAGCTCCTCGTCAGAAGGGGCAAATTCCTGTAGACAACACCATCAAGTCACAATCAAATCCTGGTATCTCAAAATCAATACATATTAAGTTGCACAAACGAAATGCTAAATCTCCTCCCGACTTCGTAACGAGGGGATAATAACATGTTGAGCTGTTGATTTCGATGAAATCTGAGAAATGTCATTAACTGTATGAATCAGATACAAAGATGGAGTGGGCTCATATCGCAAGAAATTCAAAAGTGTGAAAATGGACACAAATGATATTATTTCAAACAAAGACCTTTAAAAATAAACAGAGGGGTAGTATTGAGTCAAACTAATACGTGTGGAAATTTGAATGCCAACTAAACAATGATTCGTTGTTTGTGGGTTGTATATGACTTACTTTGTAGTAAGTATTATTTTGAGTTTGAGGCACAGTTAGGGCACGAGTCATGAAATTGGCTTCCTTTGTCATTTGTGTTTTAATACCAGCTAGGAAGCCTGTTATGATATTTTGGGATTTTTTTGTTTAACGTCCTATTAACAGCCAGGGTCATTTATATACAGGACATAGCCCAGATTGGAACTTACAAAATAATTTAACAATCATGTACTAGTATTACTCGAAAGTCTGTAGTTTGGTTTGTTTTGTTTAACATCCTATTAACAGCCAAGGTCATTTAAATATAAGGAGTACCTGGAGAAAAACCACCGACCTACGGTCAGTACAAGGCAACTGCCCCAGGTGGATTTCGAACTCGCAACCCAGAGGTGGAGGGCTAGTGATGATATGTCGAGACACCTTATAAACTCGGCCGCCGCGGCCCCTTGTTATAATATCTAATTATTAACATTATGTATTTATCTACACCATGCGTTTTTGATCAGAAGGTTAAGATTTGATTTTCCTGTCAGAATTGTACTGTTTTAAACATAAGTGACATTTATACAATTTGCATCCATGTATGATCAGGTCAGAGTATTGGGCTATCCATCACTACAACATCAAAACTTCCTTTTTGGGGATGTTGACTTGGTGAAGTGGTATAGAATTACCGCATTAAGTGGGTTTATTGGGCTAAATGATAAAATTAATTAGACATACTTGTGGTGATACACGTATATGCAAAGGTGATTACTTAATTTTACTTTTCTTTGAAAGCGTGTGTAAGTTTGAGCTGATAAATGTTCATAATGTCGTGGCACGGCTGTTACCGTAGCTT
Organism: Pecten maximus; assembly: GCF_902652985.1. Taxonomy (NCBI): domain Eukaryota; kingdom Metazoa; phylum Mollusca; class Bivalvia; order Pectinida; family Pectinidae; genus Pecten; species Pecten maximus. Next base: position 32,209,226 of record NC_047030.1, on the reverse strand, counting down.
TTCCTCATATGGTCGATTGAAAGAAAATAAACAAGACGCAATTTTGCTATTTCCTCATTACAAATACAAAATAATCAGATTATTTTAATTATCAAGTATTTAGTAGAATGATTTTAAGCAAAGTTTTGTTTTCAGGAGACTCCCTGGACATCGTTTTTGGTCAAAATATACGGATAGAAGTTTTTTTCAGCATTTTCAGCCTCAAAAAGTGTGATATTTTAATTACACTTTATGGATTCACAACAGGTAAAATATACAGGTAGACATCAGGTTCAGTGTATATAGCAGCAAACTTGATGACATTCCTGGGGAACAGGGACTTGTTCACTGGGCTACATTTGGTGACATAAATCACTATTATGTCATTATTTGCTGTAAATCAACAATTCTATATAGATATTAAGTATATTTTCGTCATATTTGAACAGATTATCTACCTTTTTCCACAGCATGACGTAACGATCTTCTTCCTCCAGACCAAACGAGAATGACGTCATTCCAGCCACATCTGCTATCTCATGTCTATTTAAAAGAAAAAATAACGAATTAAAAACAAATTATATTGTGATGTTATTATTGTCATCAGGACATTTCATAAAGGCGATATGTTATATATCACACAAAATACTTGCACCATGTCCACCTCCCCCTAAACTTTTTTTTATCTAGTTTAAAATTATGAAGTATGTTTTCTTGTGCACCTTTAATATGTGACACCAATCTGTTAGGTCAAGGACTCTCTGCTATCTCTGTCAACAAACTGAGGGGTCAAGGTCAAATACTATCTACAATCTCTGCCAACAGTCTGAGGGGGTCAAGGTCAAATACTATCTACAATCTCTGCCAACAGTCTGAGGGGTCAAGGTCAAATACTATCTACAATCTCTGCCAACAGTCTGAGGGGTCAAGGTCAAATACTATCTACAATCTCTGCCAACAGTCAGAGGGGTCAAGGTCAAATACAATCTAATATCTCTGCCAACAGTCTGAGGGGTCAAGGTCAAATACTATCTAATATCTCTGCCAACAGTCTAAGGGGTCAAGGTCAAATACAATCTACTATCTCTGCCAACAGTCTGAGGGGTCAAGATGGAATACTACTCTTCTATCTCTACCAACAAATTGAGGGGTCAAGGTCGAATACTATCTATTATCTCTGCCAACTGTCTGAGGTCAAGTTCAAATACAATCTACTATCGCTGCCAACAAACTGAGTGGTTAAGGCGAAGTATTACTGTAATATAAATAATCAATGGGTAGGTTTATTACCAGGATAGGCATAAGCTTATTGTGGGGGATAATGGCATATTATTTAATACAGTATAAGACAATCCTCACACTATGGCTCGGAAACCTTTGTCCATAGGTTCAAAACTGTGTTTCTGTTTGCTTCCATCTTTCACAAACTCATGAATCCTCTTCCTGATCTGAAAAATAAAACACATTAATCTTACTTTATGTACAAGACAGAGGGAGAGGAAACCTATACTATATAGCCCCTCTCCATATGTTTAATTCACAAAAGCCTTCCCCCCCCCCCCCCCCCCCCCCCCCCCAAAAAAAAAATCAAGTTAACATATATTTATATACCATATATGTATCCAGTACTCTTTATGGCAGACAAATCTACGGTACGTATAAATGAAAAATAGTTATTGTCCAGTTATCATTCCATTTTGCCATATAATCTTCATTAATTCTCAAACAATTATGTTAATCTATTGTAGTCACACACATAACATATTACTTACCTTTTCCCTGAAATCATCCAATTTCTTTTTTTCTGCTTGTTGATGTTTTTCTATTCTAGCCTTCTGTTCTGTAAAATTAAATGAAACAATTTTTCATCTGTTTTAAACTTACATATTTCAGATTGAGAAACTTTGTTGGAGCTAGAACCTGGGTTCTTGGATAGAAGAATGTAATGTGTGGCGTCATCATCATGCTAGATTGAGAACAATTGACACCAAACGGTTTCGGAGATTTTCAAATTTTCATATCTTTTAGACTTTAGATGTAAAAGTAGAAGTCAGCTTACTAGCTCAGACTAGCAGGAATTTCCATTTAGCCTAGTGGTAGGATGTTTGCCTTGAGACTTGAGAGTGAGAGTTCATTAGTTCGAAGCCTGTCACAGGCAGGGTATTTTTCATTACTCTTTCCTATTACAGATTTGGTACCATTAACTCCAAGCTATAGCTATAGGAGCTTCCTTGGAGTTAAAGAACCTGGGTTGTGGTTGTCTTCGGGGGCGAAGACTTTGTGTGTAAAAGTTGAGAGTATATAAAGGTCAGCTTACTAGCTCAGACTAGCGGGAATTTCCCTTTAGCCTATATAATGGTAGGATGTTCGTCTTGAGAGCGAGACGTCGTTAGTTCCCATAACACTGCCTCACTTATGGCATTATGTTGAGCGTTTGTCCTTGTAATTAAAGCTTTGTGTTAACGTTCCAACCATTATTCTTTAGTGACGGAACTGTGTCTATTCTCGATCGCTAACTAGGTGTATATATATATATATATATATAACCTTCATATAGTGTGAGGATTGATATATATATTTATATATAGGGAGTTACTGCCTCTACCTTTGTATCCACATTTTATCTACTGTTATGTATAAACTGTCTACACCTAATACTACAAAGAACAATGTGTGTGTATATATATAACCTATAAATGTATATATCCACAACCAGAAGGTTTAATATAATTATTGAGAAATAATCATTTGAAAAACAAATTAATCAATGTGCAACCGTCTTGTAACTATGAATGGAGATGTAACCATTACTCCTTAAAGTAATGATGAACAAGTGTCATCAATAAGCTTAAACTAAGCTTTCAACGACACTTAAAGACTGATTCTGATTATGTCCCGAGATAAACCGACCAACGCTCTAATTGTAGAGAAACTGGATTGGGTCTATCATCGACGACCAGGTAGCTCAATCGGTAGAGCATCCCGATCCGGCTAGTGTTCCGAGGTCCCGGGTTCGAAGCCCGGTCTGGCCCTGCATTTTCCCACTCCTACTACATAATTATGATAGTTACAACTCCTGTTTAAAGTTCAGTATTTTAGGATTGGGCGACTTGTTCGTCCGGATCCGTTGTCTGGTAATATGACCTGGTTTGGTGTTATGTCGAGTGGCTTCAGTGAGGTAGCACTGGAGCACAAGGAGACAGACACAAACAAACTGCAGTCTCCAAAATAGCCCGAGTTTCCTCTACACGAGATATGGTGTCAGGACCAGAGGAAACTCGCGCTATCTCTAATACACAAATACTTCACCTCGCACACAAAGGAGGCCACCCTTTAAGACCAGTGCTGTTGATAATGCGTTAACAATTACAAAGCAAGCGACATTATCTGTGATGATGTCCAAGTCTGGTGCCAGGGCCAGAGGAAACTCGGGCTATGCAAAAACCATGGTGTGTTATAAATAAGTCTATTATTTTCTGAAATGGCCTGGGCCGATGAAAATGTGCCCCGAATATTAAATAACATTATTCATGTATAAATTTACCTTTTGCTTTCTTTTTCTCGGCGTCACCCATTGTAGGTGGTTTCTGCATTGATCCCAGAATCGACCCTAACAAATCCATGTTTATGCCTTGAAGTTTTGACTGGCTCCAAAAACACGAGGATTTTATCTGTGATGCTCTACATATTAACTTATATTGTAGTGGTAAAATATACTAAAATTTAACAATGTTTGATCTAAGCTGTTTATTGTAGTGTATTATAATTTGTTATTGAGGAAGTAATTACCAATTTTCTTTGATCTATTTTAACTGACAAGAATAATTTAAAAAAGGACTAAAAATAATTCAATAGCTTACCACATCCCTGTTTGTGCGGTCCTGCATTCACCTTGTTGTTTCGACCCTGTTGACTGGGACCTCTCAACCATCGACACGATGGTTGTGTTCAGCTCTTTGCGTCCCTCAGCACGAGGACTAAAAGCTGTTCTACCGATCTTGAGAAGTTCACCAAAAACACCAGCCATAAAACAAGCAGGACCCGGTAATTGTACCTTATGCTTCAATATAAGTTCGGCACGATATCTTTCATGTCTTTTGATGACCGTTTTTGATATTCGATTTCAGTCAGTACGGCACTGTCAAACTAAGTCTAAAACTAACTAGGCACTGTGCCTAATGTGTAATAACAAGAAAAACATTATTCTGGATAGTTCTAACGGAATCTCCGACGGAAATAAAACCCGGCTCTCTGCTTGATAAGCCACGGCTCTACCAACTGAGCCAATCGGCTAAACATGGTAGCAGGGTCAACGAAAATAAGAAAATGTTTATTGCACCATTAAAATCTTGTATGGGAAATAATACATAGATTACTGAAGTGGACAGTAATCCAGATTTTCATTTGTTCCTACACAATACCATGTTATCAAATTATTCGTACTCTTGAGGTCAAATGTAAAATCACATTCAAGGGAAGTAATCAATATGAAATAAAACTAAAAAATAGAGCAAGAGAAACAACTCTAATAATATTATCATTCTCAGATTAACTATAGTTTATTTCCGATAACTACACATCACCATACATATGTTATCAGGCATATCTAGACAACTATATTGATCCCGATATCGACATTTCAGAAAATGACTATACCAGAGGGTAGGTAATTTAACCCCTACACAAAGAGTCGTTGTTGCAGAGGTTAAAAACATTGTGCATCGACATGCAGTAAACAAACAAATTAGAACAGCATATAAATTATCTAAATGATGTTATACACCTATTGAAATGTGTAAGCTAACTAATCATTCATAATTATAATTATAATTAAGAAAAAATTGGTCTCAGTTAGGTAACGACCAAACATCTGCGATGAAAAATAACATGATTTTCTAAACATCAAAGCAGTTTTCTTTTATCTGGTTAAGTATGAACTATAATGAATACTGTATATATGAATTCCCACACAAACTGAGTAATTGTCAGTTAAGTAATACCTGGCATTTCGTCAGATATTTCCATGCATGCATATACAGCCATACCTTTCATACGTTTTCTCACAACTCTGAAGTCTAAGAGTAATCTACCTTGGAGTGACCTCTCTTGATAATTAACCCTGCTAAACATGGGTGCAAAACATTACAATTCCGTACCAGAACCTATCATGGTCGTATATAGGACAGACTATGCAGAAAAAAATCTGATTAAACTAATATAATCTTACAAAACCAGATGTAATTGACCAATAAATAGATTCACATTTAAAAAGAATTAAATAGTTGTCGATATTTTGCTGTGTATGAAATTTACACTGCAGTAAAAAAAAAAAGAATAAGACAAACCAGTATATTTGCACCTTTGCACAATCAAATAGGTAATTTCAGTTCAGCCAGCTTGAACAATAAGTCCAAAATAAATCCAAAAAAAGTACACAAGGATTTAAGAACCTTAAGAGAGTGGTCACAAAAGCTTCGAGCTTTCCAAAGGCAGAGAAACTGTTCAAATAATGTAAAAAGTTATCAACTTTAGTTTCAAAGTTACACTGTATTCAAAAATCAAATGAAAGTACACACACAAAAAAACACATGAAATTCTTTTCATTGCATTTTGTGTTATTGGAATTTTGTAGTTGTCATGTCGACGAGAGGGGGAGCTGGCAGAAGCATGGTGCTGCGACCTGGTATTTACCTGGATCGGATGTGGAGAGATAGTGTGGTAAGTAACTTAGTAGATCAATAACTTTTTGGCTTTGAAGAAAGTCCATGAATGTAACTGTAAGGCAATCTAATACCATACCGACCAACATTTGGTGCCTGAGGATTGTATCCACGGATTCTGATCCACTGTCCCAAAAAGTGTTAAAATGTTGATATATTTAAATTTTTCTTCTCGGGCCCCGAAATGATCACAACTGGGATGAACTAAAGATATTTTGATGTTTTCACTACTCAAATTTACAGTTCAAAGCTCATCAAATTTCCTCAACTTAAAATCATTTCAAAATCTAAGGGGGAAAAATCTTATTTAATGAATCTTCCTTATTGAATTCTGTAATGCTTAATTAGCTTTTGACAAATTTTTGGCTAAAGGGAGGTAATTCTGTAAAACATTCCAAATCATATCTTTCACGAGTTGAAAGATTGGTGTTCGTGCTTTACATGAATTATATTTTATTTTTTAGATGGGAGGGAGTATAAGTTGTGGCTATTGTAGCTTTCTTTCCCAATTTGCTTTATATGACACGGCCGGATTAGTATATTGTGAATTCTCATTAATTTTTTACAATTTATTCTTTCAGCATTTCTTCATCCTACTGGGAACAATACCAGTTCTAACACTAGCTACTTTGGCCAACCTGTTTCTGAGTAAGTTGATAAATGATAAGAAATGTACATCAATCCTGTTCAAAAAAGAAATATCTTTAAAAAGGATAAACAGCATAGTTTTAATGCTGGTGGTTATAATGTAAAACTGCTGGTGAAATGAATTAACGAACTAAGGTAGCAGTGTACAGTAAAAATGCCAAATTCTGAAAAATATGGCACATGCTTTAGATATGTAAACATTGCCAGTTAACCTTACATATAACCTCTAATAAAGTATATATATTTGAAATCTGTACAACATTTGCAATTTTAATAGAGCTCTGAAGGATAAGTAAACTGATATTTTCTGTGATTTTTAGAGCTGTGAATACCATGGTAACAGCTTAAAAAATTCTCAAAAATTGCAAAATATTATGATATTTGACCCAAAATGGCACAATTCTCTACACAATATTTTTTCTGAAACCTATTTAAAATTAAATATCTCTATCCCAAAGACAGAATTAATCTTGTTTGGACATATGTTGTAAATTAAGTTTTTCCGCTATCTTACCTTTTCTGTGGGCTTCCATTTTGCGCTGTAGGCGAAACTAAATTTCCTGTGTAAACACACGTTCGGAAAATCCGGATATTTAAAATCCGGAACCAATTTATTGATTTTTGTTTTAATAAATGTGAAGCCTGTATGTACTACTTCATACTGGATATACCAATTATAGTGTACATTTATTTTTTCATTTTTTATACATATCATAATACAGGAGTTATTTGCTTAACAAAACAATTGCCCATGGCCAGGCTGTCTTACTGTGGTGTGCTACCTTATACATCACTTTTGTTAATTCTAATTTTACTAAAAACCCCATGAATGTCTAGAATATGTTCCGACGAACAAAATGACATATCGGGTTACTGTGTATCTTTAATAGTCACCGAGTATTGCTGATTTCCCTGAGAGGTGTATTTTGACAACTTTTTCTCCCAATCCAGTAATAAGGGGAGGTAATTTTAAAGATGAAAACTCCCATAATTCTGTATATCTCTTGAATAAAGTTGTGTTTTGAGTTGAATGTGGTACTTTGAGTCTCTGTGCATGTAATCAAGCAAAAAATACTATACAACTATCAAATTTAGCCTTGTAATATGACGTCATAGTTACCATGACGTCATCAGTAACTATGACGTCATCAGATGGTATCTATGACGTCATAAATACTCAATGGTGTCATAATAAATAACCAAATTCCTTTCCAAACCTCAGCTTAGCAACACATGCAATATTCTAACTGATAAATCATGACATGACATCCAAGATTTCAAAATGTCATGCCTATGACATCACAGTCATCTGTTTCCACCCCGGTAATTCAGATATGTACCAATGATCATATGAAAGTGTCCGCTGATCCCATTTTATGCGGAAAATGCTATTTTTTCTGCTTTACCGAAGGAAGTGACAATAATTGACAATATTGTATCAACCGTACACTCCATCAATTGAAATTACATGCTTACCAATGTATAAATAAATTGAAAATAATGGTTTCACCAAATATTTCAAAAAATAACACTTACTGTAATAGTTTCCATGGATACGGGGTAATAAATCAGGTAAAACAAACCAGAATTCAGTCTATATGGTTTGTTAGATACCCAATAAGTTATTTTGGGTTTGTTATAAAACATAGAATATCTTTTCAATTTACACTGACTCATTAACATTATGCTTAATTAACCCACCCTTAAAATGGGTAAATATGCGAGTTACCTCCCTTGATTCCTCTAATATGACAAGCCTGATAATAAACAAGTTTTAAATTGTTTTTATGCATTTTTGAGCAATAATGAACTAAAATGAAGCTTAATCAAGCATAATTAAGCACAATTTCCAAAAAATAACATTTTTCAGCCCTTATAAGGTAGCAGTGTACAGTAAAAATGCCAAATTCTGAAAAATATGGCACATGCTTTAGATATGTAAACATTGCCAGTTAACCTTACATATAACCTCTAATAAAGTATATATATTTGAAATCTGTACAACATTTGCAATTTTAATAGAGCTCTGAAGGATAAGTAAACTGATATTTTCTGTGATTTTTAGAGCTGTGAATACCATGGTAACAGCTTAAAAAATTCTCAAAAATTGCAAAATATTATGATATTTGACCCAAAATGGCACAATTCTCTACACAATATTTTTTCTGAAACCTATTTAAAATTAAATATCTCTATCCCAAAGACAGAATTAATCTTGTTTGGACATATGTTGTAAATTAAGTTTTTCCGCTATCTTACCTTTTCTGTGGGCTTCCATTTTGCGCTGTAGGCGAAACTAAATTTCCTGTGTAAACACACGTTCGGAAAATCCGGATATTTAAAATCCGGAACCAATTTATTGATTTTTGTTTTAATAAATGTGAAGCCTGTATGTACTACTTCATACTGGATATACCAATTATAGTGTACATTTATTTTTTCATTTTTTATACATATCATAATACAGGAGTTATTTGCTTAACAAAACAATTGCCCATGGCCAGGCTGTCTTACTGTGGTGTGCTACCTAATGCGTTTCAGCACGGATAACAAAATTATATCAGTTTGAATCAATTTTGGTAATAATAAGACTGCATTTGAATCAGGAATATAATTTTTATTAATGTGCCATTTGAAAAGATAATCCACTTATTCAGCTTGCATTCAGTCTTAACTTAGTTTCGTTTTTATCTACATATCTGCATTTTGTATTTACCGCTACATTGACCAATCACATACTTCATATTGACCAGTAACGCCACCTGTCACGTCATATCCGGGGCAAAAGAATATTATATGGCTATGCCAAAACATGTCCAAATACCAGACCTGTAAACCTAATTATTTTGTGCATTTATTACAAAATATTTACAGATTAACACATTGACAAATTGTTGCATTGGCATTAATTGCTACAGAAATAATATATTGAAAGTGTAATTATTAATTAGCACAGTCAGAGTTTAGCACATTCCTTCAAGCACTAAAAGCGCTAAATTAAGATTACTGCTAAAAATATGTTCATTTAAAGTACTTGTTGGTATAAGACATTGATTTTCTCGGTCTTTGATTCAAAGACTCTGTTGAAACAGAAAGATAACTAAGTTTATGAGTCTTTCTTCTGTTCTCTATCACTATGAATATATATATACTAGTATTATAGTAAAATGTATTATTCACAACAAAAGTAGTGATAACGAAATGTCAGTCTGATATATATCAAAACATGGGTGTAGGATTGGATGTCTACGTACCAATGAACTGACAATATAGAACACTTCAGACCAGTCTTCTCTAGAACGTTTGTTCAAAATGAATGTGTAGCAGGAAATGATTGCTGGATTAGATGCTTCCCTACCAAATGGTACCTTTGTTTTCCCTTGTGGGTTTTCCTCAGTATCCGATTCATTTGTTGCTTTAGCGAAAGGCAGACCAAACAAAAATTTATTATCTGTTTAAGTTGGATTTGAAAAAAAATAGATATGCATTTTATCTTTAAAATTTCATAAACATTTTCTTTTCTGTTTATGATTAAATTCAGACATTAAGTTTTAATACACTGTAATAGGTTAGCATGTTCTAATTTTTCAGCTCATGGAGAATTGACAGATTTACCTGAAGATCGCGTACCTCAGACATGGGAGTACCACCAGGTAATTATAGTATACAGTAATGTCAGAATTATCTAACCACTTAATTTCTTGTCAGTTTTTGTTTAAAAAGAAATATGAAAAATTGTTCATAAAGTTTTTGGGAGACTTTTGATCTAATCCCCGAAAGATATATTTTCATACAAAACGTTGAAATATTTTTCAATATCGAACTGCGATATGTTGAGGTTAGTTGGTGAAAACAATAGAAACAGGATACAATAGATGGTTTACAGGAAACAATAGAAAATTATAATAAATACGACTCTTAAACATAAAAACAATACAGATTGTGTAATGATGATGGCAAATATTCCTCTGGGATATTGTTTGTAGCTGACCTGAAAACATAAATGTTGACGTGTTTACTTCGAACCTCAACTAAAAAATATTCTATTACATCTCATTGCGGTGGCCGAGTGGTTAAGGTGTCCCGACACTTTATCACTAGCCCTCCACCTCTGGGTTGCGAGTTCGAAACCTATGTGGGGCGGTTGCCAGGTACTGACCTTAGGCCGGTGGTTTTTCTCCGGGAACCTCCACCTCCAAACCTGGAACGTCCTTAAATGACCCTGGCTGTTAATAGGATGTTAAACAAAATAAACCAAATGAAATCAAACATCTCATAGTCGGTAATTTGTTTTCACAGCATCCCATCACGAGGTTTATTGCCAAAAACATAGTACGTTCTCCAGAGAAGCTGTACGAAACCCACATGGCAATGATGTACGAACAGGATCAGAAAAGGAAATTAAGGTAAGGAAAAGATCAAACATTTATTTACTAAAAAGCTTACACCACGGCAAGCCCCAGTCAGGTAGGACATTCATGAATTACCCCTCGGGTTGAGGTTTCTTTGTCACACCCCCAATGTAGGGAAAGATTCTATTAATCCACCAATGGCCCACACCCAGTAATAATATAAAGCTAAAACACATTTATCCAACAATAAGCCCACACCTAGTAATAATATAAAGCTAAAACACATTTATCCAACAATAGCCCACACCCAGTAATAACATAAGCTAAAACACATTTATCCAACAATAAGCCCACACCTTGTAATAATATAAAGCTAAAACACATTTATCCACTAATGAGCCCACACCTAGTAATAATATAAAGCTAAAACACATTTATCCAACAATAGCCCACACCTAGTAATAACATAAGCTAAAACACATTTATCCAACAATAGCCCACACCTTGTAATAACATAAGCTAAAACACATTTATCCAACAATAGCCCACACCTTGTAATAACATAAAGCTAAAACACATTTATCCAACAATAGCCCACACCTAGTAATAATATAAAGCTAAAACACATTTATCCAACAATAGCCCACACCTTGTAATAACATAAAGCTAAAACACATTTATCCAACAATAAGCCCACACCTAGTAATAACATAAAGCTAAAACACATTTATCCACCAATAGCCCACACCTAGTAATAACATAAGCTAAAACACATTTATCCACTAATGAGCCCACACCTAGTAATAATATAAAGCTAAAACACATTTATCCAACAATAAGCCCACACCTAGTAATAACATAAAGCTAAAACACATTTATCCACCAATAGCCCACACCTAGTAATAACATAAAGCTAAAACACATTTATCCAACAATAAGCCCACACCTAGTAATAATATAAAGCTAAAACACATTTATCCACCAATAGCCCACACCTAGTAATAATGTAAAGCTAAAACACATTTATCTACCATTAAGCCCACACCCAGTAATAATATAAAGCTAAAACACATTTATCCACCAATAAGCCCACACCTAGTAATAATATAAAGCTAAAACACATTTATCCAACAATAGCCCACACCTAGTAATAATATAAAGCTAAAACACATTTATCCAACAATAGCCCACACCTAGTAATAACATAAAGCTAAAACACATTTATCCAACAATAAGCCCACACCTAGTAATAATATAAAGCTAAAACACATTTATCCACCAATAGCCCACACCTAGTAATAACATAAGCTAAAACACATTTATCCACCAATAGCCCACACCCAGTAATAATATAAAGCTAAAACACATTTATCCAACAATAAGCCCACACCTAGTAATAATATAAAGCTAAAACACATTTATCCACCAATAGCCCACACTTAATAATAACAAAGTCTAGTTATAACATAAAGCTAAAACACATTTATCCACCAATAGCCCTCACTTAGTAATAATATAAAGCTAAAACACATTTATCCACCAATAGCCCACACCCAGTAATAATATAAAGCTAAAACACATTTATCCACCAATAGCCCACACCCAGTAATAATATAAAGCTAAAACACATTTATCCACCATTATGCCCACACCTAGTAATAACAAAGTCTAGTTATAACATAAGCTAAAACACATTTATCCACCAATAGCCCACACCCAGTAATAATATAAAGCTAAAACACATTTATCCAACAATAAGCCCACACCTAGTAATAATATAAAGCTAAAACACATTTATCCACCAATAGCCCACACTTAATAATAACAAAGTCTAGTTATAACATAAAGCTAAAACACATTTATCCACCAATAGCCCTCACTTAGTAATAATATAAAGCTAAAACACATTTATCCAACAATAAGCCCACACCCAGTAATAACATCAAGCTAAAACACATTTATCCAACAATAAGCCCACACCCAGTAATAATATAAAGCTAAAACACATTTATCCAACAATAGCTCACACCCAGTAATAATATAAAGCTAAAACACATTTATCCAACAATAAGCCCACACCTAGTAATAATATAAAGCTAAAACACATTTATCCACCAATAGCCCACACCCAGTAATAATATAAAGCTAAAACACATTTATCCAACAATAAGCCCACACCTAGTAATAATATAAAGCTAAAACACATTTATCCACCAATAGCCCACACCCAGTAATAATATAAAGCTAAAACACATTTATCCACCAATAGCCCACACCCAGTAATAATATAAAGCTAAAACACATTTATCCACCAATAGCCCACACCTAGTAATAACATAAAGCTAAAACACATTTATCCACTAATGAGCCCACACCTAGTAATAATATAAAGCTAAAACACATTTATCCACCAATAGCCCACACCCAGTAATAACATAAAGCTAAAACACATTTATCCACTAATGAGCCCACACCTAGTAATAATATAAAGCTAAAACACATTTATCCAACAATAAGCCCACACCCAGTAATAATATAAAGCTAAAACACATTTATCCACCAATAGCCCACACCAAGTAATAATATAAAGCTAAAACACATTTATCCAACAATAAGCCCACACCTAGTAATAATATAAAGCTAAAACACATTTATCCAACAATAGCCCACACCTAGTAATAATATAAAGCTAAAACACATTTATCCACCAATAGCCCACACCTAGTAATAATATAAAGCTAAAACACATTTATCCAACAATAGCCCACACCTAGTAATAATATAAAGCTAAAACACATTTATCCAACAATAAGCCCACACCTAGTAATAATATAAAGCTAAAACACATTTATCCACCAATAGCCCACACCTAGTAATAATATAAAGCTAAAACACATTTATCCAACAATAAGCCCACACTTAATAATAACAAAGTCTAGTTATAACATAAAGCTAAAACACATTTATCCACCATTAAGCCCACACCTAGTAATAACAAAGTCTAGTTATAACAAAAAGCTTAAGTATATTTATCCACTAGTAAGTTCAGGCCTGGAGGCCTTTTTGAATTATTTCAAATATGACTCATTTTGAACTCATCTTTTCATGGAACAGACATTTTTAGGTCACCTGAGATGAAGTCTCAGTTGACCTATTGCGATCGCCTTTTATTCGGCGTCATGCATCTTAAACAATTGACATTTTCAACTTATTCTCAAATACCAACAGGGCCCAGAGACCTGATATTGGGTCTGTAGCATGATGGGATGAAGGAATAGCAAGTTTGTCCAAATGGATGACCTTGACCTTCATCGAAGGTCACAGGGGTCAAACATGCTAAAATCTTTAAATGACTTCTTCTAGATAACCAAAAGGTCCAGAGTCCAAATATAAGGTCTGTAGCATGCTGGGATGAAGGGCTACCATGCTTTTCAAATGGATTACCTGGACCCTCATTCACAGTCACAGGGGTCAAATATGCTAAAATCTTTAAACAACTTCTTCTTGATAACCTAAAGGTCTAGAGATCAAATATTAGGTTTGTAGCATGCTGGGATAAAGGGCTACCAAGTTTGTTGAAATGGATGACCTTGACCTTCATTCAAGGTCACAGGGGCCAAATATGCTAAAATATATAAAAACTCAGGTGACGGTTATGGCCCACGGGCCTCTTGTTTCTTACCCGATTCTCCCCTGTCATTCCATAACTAATCCCTTCTATTCATTTTCCTGTCTTTACTTGCAGCTGATGGTTGTATTAGTGTATGTTAAATGTTTTTGATAAATAATTTTTTTCTGTATTTCCAGAAAACTTGATGCCCAGGTAAAGCGTGTGATGTTAGATCGCCAGGATGTACGTGGCTGGTATTTCTTCCAGGGAGCAACAGATGCCAGACAGATGTCTCTAGAGAGCCAGGACAATAAGAGAGGAACTCCTTTTTAAGATCTTCAGTGACTTTACTATGAGTGTGAGCGAGTGAGCATGTATTTAGTATTCAACCAAATAAACAGGTTCTGGTGATTTTAATGACTCTTTGTCATGTCTATACAAAATGACTCGACGTTCGCGAGATTCTATGGAATACCTGATGATTTTCCCCCTGGCTTCAGATATGTTGTCCAGAAAGACAATTGGGAAGTTTTTCGTTCTACAACTGCTGTGATGAAATAAATTGCTGTTTTAAAATTGCTCCTTCTGTCGTATTTTCTTCAGTATAAAAATGAAGTAACAGAAGATTGAAAAGACAATTTCATTAGGATTTCCTTGTTTGACATCATTAAATGTTAATGATTTTTCTTCAGAATTACTGAAAGGATTTATTTAGTACCCTACCAGTGAATTCAAGGACACCGTTGGTTTCCTGTCTGTCCGACCGTCCTTACAGTTTTCTGCACTTTTCCTTGTCGTGCTTCAATGTATGTTGCTAAAAGATGGTATGCAACTTCAGTACGAGTAGCTACAGATAAAGTTTCAGGGTTTTGGGTCAAGGTCAAGGTCACCTTTCTTATCAGGGGCAGTAGGGGACATGTATTACTTAAGCAATACCCAACATGCTTGTTTTTGAAACATTAGACACTATTTTTGTGTCACCTGCATGTTAGTGACAGAGTCATCAAGAGGTTTCTGTGCGATTACTTAAGTTCCCTCGGGCTGGTAAAATAAAACTTTATGCAGATCTTCCTTACCAAATGTGCTTGCTTGGGATTGCCTTTTAGGTCCTAAAGTCAAAGGTCAAAGTCACTGTAACTAAAAATAGAAAATATATTTTCTTGTGTAATGTGATAACTAATTCCTTTGGGCCCATCAAACTCAATTTTTTCTTACCACAAGTGCGTGAATGGGATTGTTATTTTACTGGTCCAAATCATGAAATGTCAAAGGTTGAGGTCACTGTTACTATAAATAGAAAATAGGTTTCTGAAATAACTCCAGTTCCCTTGGGCGAATTAACCTCAAAACTTCTTGAGGTGCTCATTTACTGAAAGTGCCTGCTCTGTATTGCTAATTCCAAGCAAATTTGAGTGATGCTTGTCTTGCATTGCTTACTTTTAACATTATTTCTTGAAGTGAAAACCGTATCTATTTCTGAATAATCACCTAACTTGCTGTGCAGGAGCCACATCCACTTCCGTTGAATTCTTGTTTATTTTGACATGAAAAGTTTGTTAATCATTTTTCTCTGGGCTATTCCAGTAGAGTATCTATCCCATCAGAGGACTCGGGAAGTATTAGGAATTTTATTCATGGTGAGCATAGCAGAAATGTGTCTCATGTGATGGTAGTTTTGATTGAATCTTTTTATTTTTGTGGTTCCTGTTTGACAAACCTAGAGTCCTCTTGTTGGATAGATATTTTACTAGGTCACATGGGTCAAATAGGCTATAATCTTCAAATGACTTCTCAATAACCAAGAGGCCCAGGGACTTGATATATATGGGGCCTGTAGCATGCTGGAGTGAAGGGCTACCAAATTTGTTCATATAAATGACCTTGACCTTCATTCAAGGTCACATGGGTCAAATAGGTTATAATATTCAAACGACTTCTTCTCAATAACCACGAGGCCAAGGAAACTTTATATTGGGCCTGTAACATGCTGGGATGAAGGACTTCCATGTTTTTCAAATGAATGACATTGACCTTCATTCAAGGTCACATAGGGTCAAATAGGCTATTATCTTCAAACACTTTCTTCTCAAACACCAAGAGGCCCAAGTATTTGATGTTGGGCCTGTAGGATGCTAAGAGCCAAGAGTCACCAAGACCCGATCTTAGGCCAATGGTATGCTGAAATGAAAGACTAGAAAATATATTGACATGAATAAACCTAGCTTTCTCTGATAATTGAATAAAGTTGTTATCAGCATAGTATCTGTAGAAATGACCTCAATCAACTGCAAATTTGCTGTAGAGCCAGGTGAGCGATACAGGTCCATTGGGCCTCTTGTTCTACAGCTGAAGATTCTCAGAAGTTTTTGAAAATTGAAAACAGATGACAGATGTTGCGCCATGGCATTGAAAGACACCAGCTGTGGAAGGAAGAAACAAAACAATTCTTTGGAATATTTCTTTATTATTTGAACATGTTGATATTTTTCTTTCCACAAATGAATATCTTTTGTCAATCACTGAACATGAACAGTAACCACAAAATACCCTCAACAACTTTGTCAACATTATAATATACAGAACAGTATTACTGTCGTAGAACAGTTCCAACATTCACAAAATAGCTAGAACAGTTCCAACATTCACAAAATAGCTAACATTCTGTCTTAGAACAGTTCCAACATTCACAAAATAGCTAGAACAGTTCCAACATTCACAAAATAGCTAACATTCTGTCTTAGAACAGCTCCAACATTCACAAAATAGTTAGAACAGTTCCAACATTCACAAAATAGCTAGAACAGTTCCAACATTCACAAAATAGCTAACATTCTGTCTTAGAACAGTTCCAACATTCACAAAATAGCTAGAACAGTTCCAACATTCACAAAATAGCTAACATTCTGTCTTAGAACAGCTCCAACATTCACAAAATAGCTAGAACAGTTCCAACATTCACAAAATAGCTAGAACAGTTCCAACATTCACAAAATAGCTAACATTCTGTCGTAGAACAGTTCCAACATTCACAAAATAGCTAACATTCTGTCTTAGAACAGCTCCAACATTCACAAAATAGCTAACATTCTGTCGTAGAACAGTTCCAACATTCACAAAATAGCAAACCTCCTGTCTTAGAACAGCTCCAACATTCACAAAATAGCAAACCTCCTGTCTTAAAACAGTTCCAACATCCACAAAATAGCTAACATTCTGTCGTAGAACAGCTCCAACATTCACAAAATAGCTAACATTCTGTCGTAGAACAGTTCCAACATTCACACAATAGCTAACCTCCTGTATAAGAACAGCTCCAACATTCACAAAATAGCAAACCTCCTGTCTTAGAACAGCTCCAACATTCACAAAATAGCAAACCTCCTGTCTTAGAACAGCTCCAACATTCACACAATAGCAAACCTCCTGTATAAGAACAGTTCCAACATTCACAAAATAGCTAACATTCTGTCGTAGAACAGTTCCAACATTCACAAAATAGCAAACCTCCTGTATAAGAACAGTTCCAACATTCACAAAATAGAAAACATAAATCAGCTGGTTTTAAATTCCAATATTACATAAATACGGATTCAGGTTTCAGTACAGAAACACAAACAAGTACATATTTTATGTAATTTTTCAAAATTTAGAAATTCAAAATGTCACAAAAATTGGATCACCAATCTGTTTTGAATTGTCAAAAGTTACATATGGACTGGGACATACATACCACATATGTTATGGTAACAATCTCGAATATCACAAATTTAAAACGAAAAATTCAGATTTAATTTTTGTGGACTTTCCAAAATATCTTAAGTCTTCTATTAGAAACGTTGGCCACAGTTACTTTGAAGTACTTAAGATTTGATTCACTGTCTGCCAGTAACGAATTTTGTCAATAACAATTTGTCGATTAAAAATAAAGAAATAGTAATTAATCAACATTTCTGCTTTAATTAAATTGATTAATTATGTAATGCTTTCCAAAATGTTATTTCATATTGACATTCAATATTCCTGATAGTGAGTTTTTTTTCCTACCATAAAATCATTTAATATTTGAACTTCCACAACATCAATATCACAGAAAAAAGCACTTTATATTCCAATATTTTCCTTCTTCATAACTACATTTGGAGTCAGATTTAAATAAGTTGATATGAATCAAACAAACAAGACAACTGCTATAACAGACCGAGATCAATCAAAATATTTGCTCACATGCCCGATTACAACATTAATACTTCATTATGGCCTTAAATTCAAACCAAATTTGATGCTGTGTTGATTGGGCAATAAGTGAATGACTGAAAATAAGGCTAACCATATATATTACTGTTCAATACAATGACCAACAAATGGTTTGAATTTCATTGTCCTGTCACAGTGATAAGCTCATTCCATAACTTTGAGGTTGCATTTTTTGCCCTCGGCTTATTGCAGGATAAATATGATACATTATTAAGTTAATGTATATTCTTTAGAACTAAATTATCGGTATAAAGAGTGAAATATGTAATATGTTACCGATATATGTATTAAAAAAAGTTAATCAAAGTTCACTGGTCCGATTTCAACTAAACACAACACATTAATTAGGATTTGGACTTGAACACGAACAATTATGTTGAACACAATTCAAAATTCTGCAAATAAAATGAACATTCAATGAAATATCCGTACTTCACAATGATATCATTGTCAGTGTATCGTCCATATTTTACTGTATTTATCCAGTAATAAGTCCATGTCTGATAAAAATCCCATTCATGTCTATAGCAGTTCAATGAAAATACTTCTAAATGGTGGGCTTATCACAAGATAAATACAGTAGCCCCTTCCCCCAGCCTACTTCCTCAGTTACGTTGCAGATTTATCTCCCTTAGATAAAAGTCCTGGATTATCTCCCTTAACAGAAAACTGTATTTGTGAACATTTCAGTGTGTGGTGATAAGCCACACTTATTAAGAAGTTCCTCCCTTGTTGCTAATTTCATCGGCGACCGCGAGACTCGCTTCTTTCTTGGACTAGGCTTAACTGGGTTTGTAGACATGGGAAAAACACTCAATCCAGTATTTGAACCACAGATATCCAACTTTGTTGGTGTTTCTGTTGAATTTAGCGGCTTTACACTTAAAGACGGATTTGGTGTCTTTGTTGTATGAGAAGAACTGGCATGATTTGTCATTTTCTGTTTAACACAAGTTGAATCTGGAACAATCAGTTTGGGAGTCGAGTCAGAAGGTAATGACTGGGGTGTTGAATGCTTCTTGGCAGATTCACTACAGAATGAACTTGTTTTAGATTTGTGTGTAGATGATCTTTCCTCCTCATCAGATGAAGCGACAACACTCTTGAGAACATCCGTAGCAATGCATGCAAGTTGTAGCAAATTATTCATTGGCGCAAGCTGGTCAAATTCGTCAACAGAACCGTTTAACGTATTGGCTGGTAATTCGACCTTTGGCACTTCAACCTTAGATTTCTTGTTATTTGACACCTTGTCAACTGACGTCGTAACCTCTATTGCATTGTCTATAGATACTTTGTCAGTTGACATATTGACCTTTGACCCCTGGGCATGTGACATCCTGTCAGGAGACAAAGAACGCTTAGCACTATTCTGAACACATTTGGTGGCTTTCGATTCGGGAATTGAGATATCCATTTTTGGTGCCGTTTTACGGCGCTTCCGTGGAGATTTGACTATTTTGTCTGACTGTGATACAGCTGAACTAGACAATGTAGTATTTTCGGGACTCGGTCCTTGTGCCTTACTCACTGAAAGTGTTTTGCTGGTTGATGACTCTACTGCAGATTTCCTAGAGTCACCTCCTACTGATGAATTCACTGACTGAGAAATGGTATTAAGTTGATTGGGAACTTCAAGACTGACATGGCCATTGCCAACTGGTAATCCTGAAGTTCCTGTTTGTCCTTCCTTCAGAGAGTCTACTGTTTCTTTGGATTCCTGTGAACATTTTCTGATTGTTGCTTTTGTTTTTGTTGTTTTTGGGTTTGTTTTTGTTGTTTTTTTGGTGATTTGTCAGTAGTATTCATGTTGCTTTTCTTTGGTTCCTTTCCTTCACTACTATGAGATGTCACATTCCCGGTGTGTGTAGATGTTACAGCACCAGGCGAATTCCCTTTGGCCAAACCACCTTCATCCAGTTTCACCTGTGATTTTTTCACTGGCCACCGTACCTTTGAAATTTTCCCAGAATCCATTAAAACCTTTGACATTTTCGGTGCAGTTTTCTGCGGACACACTGGTGTTGTTGCAGTGTTGCCAGTTATCTTAATCTGATCACTTATTTTTGTACTTTTTTCCTTTTTCTCATCTTCAGAAGGAAGAGTTGTCTCCATTGATTCCTTGTTTCCAACAGATTCGTCTCCAGTTTTGGCTATGATTTGTTTATTTGCTTTAGACGTGCTATTTAAAACTGATGATATAGCAGGATTTGGTAGAGCAACACAAAATTGTTCTGACCCTAAACGAACAATAACTTGCTGTGGTTTTAAATGACCCTTGTTCGTATCCTCTTCACCCACCTTGTTCAATTTATCCACTTTGCACAACACCTTGGCTGGAACAGCATCACATTTTGCCAATGACCCT
The DNA here is from genome assembly GCF_902652985.1 of Pecten maximus. Lineage (NCBI taxonomy): Eukaryota > Metazoa > Mollusca > Bivalvia > Pectinida > Pectinidae > Pecten > Pecten maximus. The sequence continues at coordinate 32,188,295 of NC_047030.1, read as the reverse complement.
GGACCACTTGATTTTCCAGATGGCTCGTTTCTGATAAATTCCATTTTTGCTGTATCATTGGTCCTTGGAAGACCAGAAATTATTTTTGGAGGCAATCCGTTGCTAAGTTCTGTAGATGCATGTAACATTTGATTTTCTTGTGATAGAGGTTTAGGTTTTTTAGAGGGAGTTGATGACACAGGCCTTGATTCACTAACCGATTCACTTTGATGGCCTATCTGTACATAATCAGAGTTAACTTTAAGTACGAGTTCACTAGAGTAAGACTCCTTTTGTATTTCTGATTTGATGGATACTACTGAAGAAGCAGGACTCTGGATTGGATGTGATGGTGTCTTGATTCCCTTTAATTCTGACTTCTTTGTTTTTCGTGGGTTAGTCTTTTTTGTCAAATCTCCTTTCCCAACCATCTTCGATAGATCAGGGCAGTTGAGGACTACTGGGGAACGTTTTTCAACTTTTGTTGGCAATATTTTGGCACTAGATCCTTTTGACTTGTTTGGACTCTTCTTGCCCTTTTCCTCATTCAGTGATAAATCCTTTGAATTCTGCTTTTGTGGCACAGTAGAATCTTGTTTTGCAATTTGTGGTTTACTAACAATTTTTTTCCCTGTTTTTTTCGCTGGAGATTTGGAAATGGCCGCATCAATTGGAACTTTTGCATCCATAGCTGGCAAAACTGTCTGTTGACTGGAGAGTGTATTGATTGATGATAACTCAGTATCAATCTTTTTCTGTGATGAAAGCATTGGCAGTGATGATGCAGGACTAGGGATGACTGGCTCTGTTTTAACCACATTTATTGAAGACACTTTTTCTTGTTCTGATTTGTTCTTTTTCACTTTCTTTGGAGATTTGTATACAGATTTGTTTGTAGTAGATCCCAAATCACTTTCTTGTGAGACTTTCGAAGGCGATTCATCACCTCCGTGACATTTCGTTTGAGACGAGGGCCCGTCTAACACTGGCTTCAGAGTCAGTAAGTGTCGATCTGTAGCCGGTGACACTGTATCAACATTATACTTGACTAGATTACACTCCGACTTATCTTGTCCGATCTGGCTTCCATCTACCACAGCACTTTTGGTCCTTTGACCTCCATTTGCAGAAGTGTTCTCAGTGACCTGTTTTGCAATCTTTCCCATACTTTGACTAGTACACTGACTACCACTATGCTTTTGTTCTAGTTTTGTTTCATCAACACTTTCCTCTGGCTTCGCAACATCAAAGTTATCAAGAGGCTCAATTTTGATCAAAACTGGATTTCCATCGCAGTCTGTTGAGGCAGATGTTTCCCGATGTTCCTTAAAAGAGCCACTTAAATTTGTTGTCTTGTCAGGAAAATCTAACAGTTTTAAAGATTCCAAGGATTTCTGAGATGACATTGCCTCGGATATTAAAGAAGATGAATCACTACATTTTGATGGTGAATCTGAAGACATCTGAGAAGCTGTCTCCGACAAATCATCGTCATCATTGTCAGGAGCATCATTTGATGATTTGCGCTTCTTTATGTATGTCCAACAGTGATTTTTACGTCGAGATTTTCTCTTGAGTCCTTTCGGCCAACCCTTCCTGTGGCCTTCGACCTCCTCCATGTGATGTACAGACACAGCCTCATTCCGATCCTCATCCTGCTGTTTGAGCCTCACTATCATCTCCGCCTCTGTGATGCGTTCCGCTTCACTCAATGTACCCTTCATAACTTTGTCCTTTTTCACCACACAGAAGGCTCGATAGTGATTCATGAGTGTTTTTGGGTAGGCAAAGCCACGCTGGCAATAAAGACAAATCTGTTTATGTTTTTTATGAAAACTTTCATTTACGGTGGACTTCATGACCTTCAAGTCTTTGAACTTGTCTTTGCCATCACATTTGCGTACGTGTCTTTCTAGCAGCGAGATTGACTTGAATTTCACCCCACACCCTTTACACTGATGTGTGTCCAAAAGTTCTGTCATTTCGCGACGACGCACATGATTGCCAGGATTGTATCCAATTTCGTAACTACGACGTCGCCTCATTTTGTTATCATTGGGATTTTCGTTGAGTGGTAGATCAACTATCTTGCGCTTTCTGCAACCCAAGAATATTTTTTTCTGAGCTTTTAACTTTGCAATGTAGTTTCTACTGAGTTCCTCCAGTTTGTCTCGTTCTTGCTGTTCGTTATCTTTAGACTCGAGTTCCATTCCAATAAATTTCTTTGGAAATTTCCGCTTACGTTTCCGTGGCAGTCGTTCTTGTATTTCTGACTCCACAACAGATTTTGGGGCACAATTCATGATGTGGATATGCAGTCGATCAATATTTTTGAAACTGCCATTACACCTTGTACAGGTGTACATATTACGATCCAAAACATTCTCCAGCGCCTTGCTGCATGCACCAAGAATTCCAACATTGGTTGGCTGTGTGTAATAGAGATATTCAATATTGTGGCCATCTTCGATCTCTAACGTATGACATGCAACAAGAGGATGTTTCTTCCATTGGTGTCGCAATACCGCCTCATTATCAGCAAAATGTCGCATACACACTGAACAAACGTACGTACGTTTACCAAAATTTCCCAAATGCTATTGAATCAAAGTTGTGTAGCGGACTATGCTGTTCCGATTGATTTGGGTCGTCTTTGAGCTTTAGCAGACTCCGGTAAATACGTTCTGCAGATAACATTCTGTCATCCTGTGTTCCGATGTTGTTGTTTTCCTGCCAGTTCTGCCGTGCCTTTGCCAAATTGAGACCTTGAATGAGTTGTGCTGGTGAAACAGTACCATAGTTACTGAAATCCAGATCTGACTCCGAATCGGGGGAGAGTGGAGGATTATAGACTCCTGGACTACTGTATCCACTATTATCACCCTCTTCGCTCTGGCACGCATTCTCAGTGTCGTTACTACTTCTGTTCATGTCGACAGTGTTATTTTCGAGATTATCTGGGCTGCTGTTGCTGAGTGTTTCGTGACACCAAAGTTCTGCCACTTCTTTTCCACCCACAACGTTAGATATCAGTAAGCCTTGATTCGAATCCTTGTTTAATTCAACACCATCATCACGTTTTTCCTGATCTATTACCTCTGCCTTGCACAGTTCTGTAGATTTTGTTGTCTTTTCATCTTCTGTAACAGGGCAAATTTCTTTGTTCTCGGAACAACTGTCAGTCATTTTGAAGGTTGTCTTCATGTCTTTTATCCATTTTATTTACTGCTTCTAAATCCTTTTCTTTGCTATTATCCAAATCTGAATTCCTCTCTTCCTCAGCTCCTGACATACTCTCAGAACTTATTTTTTCTTTCTTTTCACTTTCAGCCTTCATCGAATCCACCGAGACTGAATCAGTAATTGTTTTGTCCGTATTACACGGAGTAACATCATTTACCTATTGTACTGCTGTCATTGTCATTTCCTTCTTTTGTCTGAGCTGGTTCTGCTTTTGACAAGCTTTCAGATGATCCAGAGTCTAAAAGATCATTTTTTACTAACTCAGGGCATGGATTCATGGAATCCTCAATATTGTTCTCACAGTTTTTTTCTTCAAAATGTTCTTTGAATTCATTTTTATCACAGGAATCCTTGTTATGTGTCTCAGAACCCTGCTCACTTTTGATAGCTGTTGGCTTCAAACACATTATCAGAGGAAGTTTTAATACTGCTTTAGTAACCTCCTCTTTGTCATCTGATTTGTCCTCTTTATTGGATTTGTCATCTGATTTGTCCTCTTTATCTAATTTGTCATCTGATTTTTCCTCTTTATCAGATTTGTCATCTGATTTTTCCTCTTTCTCGGATTTGTCATCTGATTTTTCCTCTTTATAAGATTTGTCATCTGATTTTTCCTCTTTATCGGATTTGTCATCTGATTTTTCCTCTTTATCGGATTTGTCATCTGATTTTTCCTCTTTATCGGATTTGTTTTCTATTTTATCAGACTTGTCATCTTTTTCTCTCTCCCTGTCACATGTTTTATTCATAGTTTCATCATCCTTGTTGTCATCTTTAATTTCTGTTTTTATTTCCGTTTTTATTTCAGGTTTTTCATCCTTTTGTCTGAAGTGACTAGATTCAAATCCATCGCGTGAACTTTCCGTGGATGACAATCCTTCCCTTGATGTCCTACGCCGTGTACAGAGAGCTGGTGCCTTATTCTTGTAAGAAGGGTCATCTTCAACTTGCTCTGGCATAGTCTCCTTATTCAGGGGAGCTAACTCTGTCAGATCGACAAAATTTTCAGATATCACTTTAGGATCATAGTTTTGAGGAAAGTTGAACTTTTCCCATTGAAATTCATCCTTAACATCAGAATTTTCCACCTCTTCACATTTCTCCTCTTTTACAGTGGTAAACACAGAATCATAGTCCTTTATTCTGATATGCTTCTTAAATTGAGCCATAGAGGCCTCACCACCGTCGATATAACTTGTGAGATTTTCTGCAATGTTGGCCGCAACATTGGCATAAAAGTTCACATTTGCTTCGGGAGAATCATCGATTGGATCGTTGGCGGTTTCGAACACAATTGGTTCCTCATCTCTTTTCGGACTGCCCATAAGTATCCTAAGTCTCGACAATTGACGTTTTGGTTTGACAGGGCTTGGCACCGACTCTTCAGTTTTAGTACTTTCACTTTGACAAATCCTTGGTATCTCACTGCTATCTTTGTGAGCCAATCTTCTGTGTCGACACATGTTGACGTAAGCTGAAAATCTCTTCTTACAAATCAAACAAGAAAATTTAAATTTTGAGTCCGATTCATCCCTCATAGGCACTTTTCCTTCTTTGATTATTTTCATGCGTTGGACAATTTGCGACGACCCAGTGAGCTTTTTTTGGAAGGTTGATGAACCGTCTTTGTTGTAACTTTCCTGTAAGGTACGCGCAGCCTTTGTTCCAAGTTTTCCTCGTTTCTCCAACAATTTAAGAAGGCGTTGGCGATGGATGTCTGGATGCTCTAATCGAATATGCTTTCGGAGACTTCCAACGTGGACAAAAACGGCTGTGCAGTATTTGCATGGAACTCTGCTTCCTAGGTGGATATGCTCATGTTTCTTCATGTTTGTGGCAGAAGGAAATCCTTTCCCGCAGTAGGAACAAATGAATGAGCGATCAGCTGAAAAACAGAATTAAATTTATTATAGAACAGCATCACGCAGAAAATGAAATGTTTACAGTATAAAGATCTTGTATATGTCTATATATATCTGGCTAATCCCAACCATCAACAAGTATCTTCTTGGGGGGGGGAGTGGGGTCAAATACCTAATTTTCAGGGTTCACTGGGGAATGGGGAAGCCTGTACCTAGTGTTTCATTTTATAAAATATTTAAAATGCTGGCCTAGATCTAGATCTCTAGAACCCCAAGTGTGAAATTTAAAGGAAGGACAGACTCAGTGGTTTTTATAGAGATACGAACCCTAGTGACAATGATTTCTTTCCTATACATAAGGAATTTTGCCTTAGCCCAAAATTATCTCCCCTTACTGCCTGGTTTATGTGTAAAATGAACAAATTGGCGTGTCATGTACGTATGATAAATACGGTCTCTGTTACTCAGCTGATGGAGCATGATTCTTTGGCTCAGGAGGAACAACCACTAAGATTATCATACTGGAAACCTGGGTTCAAATAAGTTGAAGAAGCTTGCTCCCTTAACTGAGTAACAAATACCATATTTATCACTAGGTACAAGTCATAAAATTTCACCAATTTCTCCATGATCATATCACAGAGACAAAATTCTCAAATAATAGTATTTATCATATTAGCATATACACCTACAATTTGAAGGACAATGTGAACCATATATACACTGCAATATAACTATTTTTTTTTACATGTCATATGACCTACAACTCACCAAAATGCAAGGCCTCATGACGTTCCAAGTTTGTCGTGTATTTGAACTTCATTGGACATCGAGGACACTTAAATGGCTTCCCAATAACTGGTACTTTCTTCTCTCCAAGCTTTGGCTTTGATTTTACCGGCGTCGTTGGCAGGGATTTAGCTGTTCGGTCTGTTTCGCCGTCATGCACCATCTGATGTCGTACTAGGTTCTGTTTGTATGTGAATCTCATGTGACATCTGTCACAAGCAAAACCTTTAACATCAGGAACTTTCGGGTGGTCCTGCGTGTGCAGTTTCAGGGCCTCGATCTCATCAAAGAGTTTATAGCATATGTTGCACTTGTAAAGTCCGGCCATCGATGGCAAAGACGTTTGCATTTCATCTTCTGGCAATTCTTCAGTTGAGTTTTCGTTTTTGATTTTGACTTCCTCACTTGCTTCCTCATCCTGATGATTCTGTGAATTCTGTTCTGTGGAATCTGTCACTGAATTATGTGCTGAATCAGTAGCTTTAGTGTAATCTGCTTCAATTTTTCCGTCTTTTGGGTCCGTCACTGTAGCTTCCTGTTTAGCATCTTCCGATTTGGTCTCTGATTTTTCCTTTGATCCATCGTCATTCGTAGTCTGAGACAATGTTTCATCAATTTTTTGGAGCAGGTCTTTCTTATTTGATTTGAGAATCGCAAGCTGCTGTTGACCACTCAGAATCATGCAGTTTGTGATGTCAGCACGACTGAGGTAGCGACAGTTGATATGGTTACGGAGATAATGTCGTTTTAGACTGAAAGTGTGTTTGTAAACACCAGCACATACATCACACCTGTATACACGCCGTCCGTTCTGTGTGATGCCGAAGTGGGGACGAAGTGAAAACTGGTATTCCAGATGTTTATCCGGATAGGTCCAGGATTTTTCCAAGCTATCAACTGTATTTCCTTCCACTTCTTCTAAATTTTCCAGAACAGGAGAAGCTTTCATTGGACTGTCTTCCCGACCCCCATGTTCCTCATCGTCCTCTCGGGGCTCCACTGGGATGTCTTCCTTGACGATCATCTCAGATTTCTTTTTCCGACCACGTTTACGTTTTACTTTGGTTTGTGCGTTGAGGGCCGCCTCAATCGCATCTCGCTCGATCTCTTCCTTACTACGCCGGCGTCTTTTCTTCTTGAAAACGAGGTCTGTGAGAAGTATTTCCTCGTCAAATAATTTTTTCTTCTTTCGTTGTCTCTTCGTGTCCAGAATCTCGATTGGCGAGTCTATATAATTTCCTGTGGATGCGTTAGTTGTTATGGATACTGGTCGTGTTGCAGCCACAACAGACTTTGCTGTAGTTGATTCTGTTGATGTTGCCTCCTTCATGATTTTGGACGAGGATGATTTTGTTGTAGATGTTTCTGTTTCCATAGCAACAGATTTAGCCTTGCTTGGAGTTTTGACCTTGGGCTGAGATTTGCTGGTAGTTTTGACAGGAACAGCGACATCTGTAAAGAAATATTCAAATATCATTAATATTGTATATTTTAATTCTCCAAAAACAAAGAGAAAAAATATTCATGTTAATTACCAAGAATACACTCATGCTTATACATTATCTTGTGATTTCAACACTCATATACAGAATAGAAGTCTTTTGAATTCGAGCATAATACCATTTCTGTTTTATATCATTGTGTAGTGTATATAGCGGTTACAATGTTTACTTAGTATCACACCTGGAGTTTTATCATCCACACTTGTGTTCTTCCTGCGTCTACGTCGTTTCTTGAAAGGTTGGAACCAAGTGAGTAACTCCTTCTCTGGATCAACATCCTGTAGGAGAACAAAACAATAAATTCATAATCCTGATTACATGATCGCTAAATATCCATCACATGGTTGCTAAATTTTGATCACATGATCTCTAAATATTGATCACATTGTTGCTAAATATTGATCACATGATTACTAAATATTGATCACATGATTGCTAAATATTGATCACATGATTACTAAATATTGATCACATGATTGCTAAATTTTGATCACATGATTACTAAATATTGATCACATGGTTGCTAAATTTTGATCACATGATCTCTAAATATTGATCACATTGTTGCTAAATATTGATCACATGATTACTAAATATTGATCACATGATTGCTAAATTTTGATCACATGATTACTAAATATTGATCACATGGTTGCTAAATTTTGATCACATGGTTGCTAAATTTTGATCACATGATTACTAAATATTGATCACATGATTGCTAAATAGAGAGCCATATCTAACGAAATTGCTAAAAAAATTACTAAAATGGTAAGCAAAAATGGAGTAATATACATGGAGTTATGTTAATCAAATTGTGACTACTTGTACATTTGTATCAAAGTTTGGTTTTGAAACAACAAAAACAACAAACAGATGGTAACGAAGGAAAAGTGGAAAGTGTGTAGACGTTGTCACGTGTCACACATGTGGATGCAGATGAGTCACACAGGTGGGACGACTAAAATGTCATTTCACTGACAACGCAAACAACATTGATAAGCTCACTCTCACTACTATTAAAGATATAGTGTATTGTGTATTGCACCGTGTGTAGTCAATATCACATACATCGTATCAGGGCTCAGTGTTTCGTTACACCCCTAATAGTTATAAATTTCTATGTATAAATTTAGATAATGTTCCTACTGCTTAAACTTTATTTTGTAATACTTTTGCTTCCAAAATTTGACTTTTTGACATTTTTAACTATGAAGAGTAATGAAATATATGAATTCAACAGTGTTCCCGATTTGAGGAAGTGCTAATAATGGTAATATCACCTTCACAGTAAATGCGGACATGTTTAAGGATGATATACCTGGATTGCCTTGTAAAAAACTTGACCGTTGTCCTGGACTGATACAATATTCTGTTCCTCCAGGAAGCGGGCACAGTTGACGTAACGCATCCAGTTTCCCTTCATTGGATCTGTGGCATTTATGATGTGTGACAGTTCATTCTTCTCCAGATCAAAAACCTGCAAAATCGCAGCACAAAGTTAAGTTAATAGTGATCAACTGGTTATAGATGGACAGATATAGCTTGTTTGATAATCATTTATTTTGCTGATTTCATAAATAAAAAAGAACAAAACACAACACTTCTCCAAAAACATCAATGATTGTTAGCTGGAATATAATGCCAAGTGAACAGTCAGGGTAAATTTGAGGTGAATTGTAGTAGCTTGTAGCTACCTCCCAGACTAAAATACGGGAGGCCTGTTTGTGCCATCCAGAGTACTTGAGGTGAAGTGTATCGCCCAAGGACCCTGCCATGACAGCAAAGGGTGGTCTATGATCTCAATTGAATATGAAATACAAATCATCGTCCTGAGTTGCGATCAAACTTCCAACCTCAGATTTTCACCAGAGATTACATGTCGGATGCTCTACCAACTAAGGTATCGCAGCCCTCCAAAAAAAAAAAAAAAAAGATTTACCTCCCAAGCGAATCTGTAGTCAATGTTATTGTCTTTGTGTTTGTATACAATCTCTCCGACAAACGGCCCAAAGATGGCTCCCTTGGCGATGGGTGTCACACACCAAGCTCCTGTATACAAATTAATGCAAATTAAACACAATAGGAGATTATTGGGTATTTCCAGAGCAGAAGACTTAGTACTTTTATTTGCTCTAGATATTAATTAGAGACTTAAATTTCATATTTATGACTTTAGATGTTAATAACATGAATCTCATCTTAGTCGCGGTCTTATCTCCTTGTAATTTTACGGAATTGTTTTTCTAAATTTATTAAAAAAATCTGCAATATGCTTTGTAAAATATTTCCTTGAAGATGGGTTCTTTTTTTTTCTTCATGATCAAAAAAAAAAAAATTATAGAACGTTGAAAACTTTTTTCCTGCTGATTTCTGTAGGAATATGAAGAATCATTCTCCCTTGATAATGTTTGTCGAAATACAAGCTCCTCAGAACTTTTGTTAACTACTGCAAATACTAGAATTCTATGTTAAATATTGGTAAAGATTCTTGTATTTTGAATCCTGATGAGGTACTGGGTATTCATATTACCTTGAATTTCATTTACATATGATATGAACCATGCACACAAAATATATATCTGAGATTTATTCTTTTGTAATATTACACTGTGTGTACATGATAAGTACAATGTACTTGAGTACTTTCTTTTAAAAGACTTTAATTACCCATTTGAGAAGTGTCAACCTCAGACCTCCTCAGTTCAATCCCAGCTGGAGCAACAATATGACTTGGAATCTCCATAGTGACAAGTTACCCTGGAAATATTTGGTAACCACTGGTAACTATGCCCCTAGCAACGCCTTGTGGACAGATACTGGGGACAGCTATGTCATCATGACCTGGAAAAGAAGAAAGACATTATAAGATTGATGGACACTTGTTGGATCATTAACATCCGTGTTACGTTGTTTTCTAACCTGATTTATCAGGAGACTTAAGGATGTATCTTACGTTATACTGTGAAATCAATGGAAACGTAATGTGTTTGTTATACCGAATACTTTGACATGGAAACTTCAGGATTATGGTATCTTGTACTACGACATATAGTGACTAATACGGTTGTATATACGCTATCTTGTACTATGAAATTGTGACTTAGTCTGTATATGCTATCTTGTATTATGACATAGTAACTTAAAGCTGTATGCTATCTTGTACTATGACATAGAGACTTAAGGCTAGCGCTGTATGCTATCTTGTGCTATGACATAGAGACTAAAGGCTGTATGCTATATCTTGTACTATGACATAGAGACTTAAGGCTGTATGCTATCTTGTGCTATGACATAGAGACTAAAGGCTGTATGTTATCTTGTGCTATGACATAGACTTAACTCTGTATGCTATCTTGTACAATGACATATAGAGACTTAAGTCTGTATACTATCGATCTTGTACTATGACATATTGCGACTTAAGGCTGTATGCTATCTTGTGCAATGACATAGCAACTTAGCAACTTAAGGCTGTATGCTATCTTGTATTATGACACTGTGATGTAAGTCTGTATATGCTTTCTTGTATTATGACATATAGAGACTTATGGCTGAATGCTATCTTTTAATATGGCAAAGAGACTTAATATATAAGGTAGTATACTATTTTATACAGTGACATAGATAATAAATAAATTATATATACATATGTATATACATTGGATACTTGAAGATGTAGGTTACCTTACATGGCGATTAGCATCACAGTATGAATTTGCATTGTTTATCTCTATGCCACACATGCAGGGTGTTTTAGAATGCACCAGAAAAATATCAAAACAGCTAGAGATTCATCCTATTTTTAGGTAAAAGAAACAATTTCTTTGTTATTGTTTTTTTATTTCTTTTTACGACAACATTTTTAGCCTCCTCATGGGGTCATGGATACAGTTCTAGTTATGACACATTATTGCCAGGTTTTCATAGTAATTTGCACTTAAGTCAGACCATGACCAGGTGATACTATATTTAGCTGCATGTGATGATCATCTACCGCCTGGAGGTGAAACACAGCAGATATTCTCAATACTTCCCCAGCTGACATCAGTTTCACTGGACAGTTCAAAAGCTAGGCCCTGAACAGTGAGCCTTAGGCTATATATCATAATGTATCATGTTGTGTATTTCGCCTCAGATTGTACCTCAGTCATTAGGGATAACTCTAGCACATTAATACACAAACTAGGTCTTTTAGACAGGTATTCACATTCTGATAATCACTGTATAAGCAATAAAAGGTAAAGACATTTTCTCTGCCAGTCATTTGGGATAACTCTATCACATTAATAGACAAATTAGGTCTTTTAGACAGGTATTCACATTCTGATAATCACTGTATAAGCAATAAAAGGTAAAGACATTTTCTCTGCCAGTCATTCACAGTTTCTTTGTTCAGACTGTATACCTTATAAATAAATACACCTGTTCTGTTTAGAAATGAATGACCAATTTATCAGTCAGGTTTATTGTATGTCACAGGGACATGGCACATATCCCCCAACCCCATGTATTATTTATATTTACAGACTGTGGTGATAGAAGTTTCAGCCAGTCTTCCTGTGGTTTTAAGATCAACATGAATCTCTATATGCATCACAAATTGAATGTTATGACATCGAATGTAAAATCAAGTCCCATACTCACACAAACAACCTGATCACATGATTATATACAAAGATATATATTATTTTTCCGGTTTGTCCGGATCCTGTAATAAATAACTTGGCCCTGTGACCTTATACGCCCTCAGTACACTATATAGAGAAGCTTTAGAGAGACTTTTACATTGTCATGTTGTATCATATTGATGTCATCAATCATTTAACAAACAGTACCTTATATTATCCGTTAACACTGTCAATAGTATACAAAGAGACTCCACCTACGACTACAGACAGAAATTTAAGTACATGTTTAACCATCTTGCCTACTGGTGTTGCCTTGTGTAGGCAGGCTGTATGTTTAAAACATAATTTCAGGCTGAAAACAGCAGCAGTCTGTGTAGGGACTGGAGTCTGGTTTGTTGTATACATGTTGGGGTGTGTATACACACTGAGCTATCGGACCATATGTTTATAGTTAACGACTCCAAGATAACTCTGAATTGTGTATTGTCTGTAACTTACTTATGGAATTGTTTGTTCAGGTTTTACAGTCTCAAAACAGAAAGAGTTATAAATAAGAAAGCAATGCCAACTGATCAAGAGATCAATGACAGGTGCAGTTTTATAGTACAATCTCACTGAAATATCATGTTCTGAAAACAGCATGACATCTCGTTATACAGACAATAGGCGATTATAGTCCTCCATATATTGCCACTATTTTATAGACTTTGATTTGTCATATAGCTATATAGTCCAGGGACAAAATCAAAATCAGAAAAGTGTAACTCATTTTTCCTTGGAAGGCAAATCAGCAAATAAAATAACCACATATATTTCAAATTATATTTAAAATTAACTTCCTTGGTCTGCCTAAATCAACAGAGCTAAGTGTAGATGGCTAGAAAATGTTGTTTCTGCATATCTACTGGATTTGCTTGGAGTATCACTATTTAATACAAGTTTGATTGAGAACCATTGACCACGGTCAGGGCTAGCGCTGTTCATTGGATAGTTACCTAATACTGATACACATCTAGCAATCAATGCACTGCTATCAAATAATAATGTAAGTGCAGAAGATCACTAGCTATATATATATATATATATATAGTCACTCTGATTCAACCCAAGAAAACTAAAGTTATTGGTAGACATACGATCGATTACCATGTTTATCCGACAATATGCCCTGCCTGGTAATTAAAAAAGTCCACCTTTTTATTGTAGATCAGTAAAATTGCAAACATACATTGTAAGCTCATGATCATGATCACCTACTTTAAGCTGAAAAATATGTATTGGTCGCTAGGGCTTATAACGGGATATATGTATATGCAATAAAAGGTTCTTGCTTCTTCATATTTTCTTTCAAAGTCTATTATGATCAATTAATAAGTGTGCTTTTTGATAATCGAAAGATCAAGTGATTTAAAAAAAAACTTCCTTTTGAAATATGTTCAATACAGATCTTTTTAGAATTGATTATGATAAGTGTTTTATTTATAAAAGTTTGAGTTAACTCATAGCAATCCACTCACTGCCTTAATTACAAGAAATGATACCAGACTCAGCCTATATATTACTTATAAAACTGCATATTCTGCAGATCTCTCTTTGACTGAGGATGTGAATTGTTACTTCAAATCCACACAAATTTACACAAAATAATCATATATTATGCATATATACATGGATATAATTCTATACGAGTTTGGCCAGAGAATAAGACTTGAGGTATACATAATCCAGGAAGTATATCTGACAATACACACATGTATAATTCATGTGCACCAGGAACTTCTCTAGGTGTTTGTACATGTGTATATGTGTACTACAATACCACCTATCTATATACTATCAACACATTTCAAAGTTCTGTTCTTCATACAGAGTACATGACAGTGGTCTCTGGCCGAAGTTTCCCCTACGACCTATCCCCAGTCCTCACTGGCCGAAGTTTCACCTAAGACCTATACCAAGTCCTCACTGGCCGAAGTTTCCCCTACGACCTATCCCCAGTCCTCACTGGCCGAAGTTTCACCTACGACCTATACCAAGTCCTCACTGGTCGAATTTTCACCTACATACAACCTATACCCAGTCCTTTTAGGCCACCCTTAAAAATATCTTGGTTTGCTGTAACCCGACCAGGGGGTCTTACATATGGGTAGGTAGCTACAGGTATGTAGGCTGAAATTTTTTTTATTCAGTTCTGAAAACAGATATTCAAGTTTTAATAGGAAAACAAACCAGAATATGGAAATCATTATTTATTTTCTGTTTTTAAAGCAACACACACCAATTGCAACCTTATTTCGGTTTGGAAGACATAGTTTCAAACCTGCATAGCAACTTCCACACATAAATATCCGGAACAGTCAAATCATTAAAAACAATATTTTATTTTTATTATATTTTTCACTATCAATTTTTTTGAGTCGGCTCACTTTTTCTGGGTCGGACAGGTTACGCCAAACCAAATATATTTTTATTTTGGCCAGCTGTCCTTTCAGTATTTCTACCAACACATCTGAATGTCTAGTACTAAAAAATTACTACACTGCTATGCATAAGACATGAATACACACTCTGACTTATTGAAATATTCTAAATGAATCCAAACCTTTTAACTAATACAATCCCTTACACCCATTTTCATTTCGTAGTGACAATGACAAATTCATCTGAATGAAATTTCTAGGATGTAAATGGAAGGACCTTTCCAAGATATTATAAAAACACATAATAACCTATTTTTATAAGATGTACCAAAATATGACACTATGAATGGTCCCTTCAAATTTTGTGAAAACATCAATACACTATTAAAGTAGCATGATCAAATCTATTTTTTTTCTACTAAACTCTTTCGATTTTAATTATCACACTATAAAGATGTAGCACCATATATAAATGTCATCCTTTTATATTGATAAAATTGACAGATTGTCAGCAATCATAAAACTTCTTTTATAAATTCCTATTGGAGTACCACAAACACATATTGGTATTACAATGGAATACAAAGCATAATTATCTGCAAAAGTTCTTTGGTTTTTTTTTAATGAAAAATGTATATGTAATGTATAGAATGTCAAGAGAGATGCACATATTCTGTTTTATGTTTGTATAGTTGTACTTAGAATATAATTATAGCATACAATATGCATAGTGGGTATATATATATAACTATGCATACTTTACAAAATTCTACTGCCCATTAATATTAGTTAATTAGGAGCTATGCCCTATTAATCAGTACCCATTAAAATTCTGACCCATTAAAAGTGTGACCTGTTAATCTAAATATATGTACCTATTAAAATTGTGACCCATTAATATATATAGGTACCAATTAAAATTGTGACTCATATATATACATAGGTAACAATTAAAATTGAGACCCATTAATATATATAAGTACCCATTAAAATTATGACTCATTAATATATATAGGTACCAATTAAAAGTGTGACCCATTAATGTAAGTACCCATCAAAATTGTAATCCATTCATATAAGTACCCATTGAAAGTGTGACATGTTAACCTAAGTACCATTAAAAGTGTGACCCGTAAATGTAAGTACCCTATATCATAATCATGAATATTATAAGAGGTTAACAAGTACCATTAGATTGATGGTCCATTAATTTTAGTATAGTATAGCAGGTATCAATATTACTACCTAAAGGATAATGTTTGTATCAAATCAGCTATACCAGGTGTATTTATCAGGTGAGCGTTACAGGTAGAATACATGGTTACGCCTGCCTCAGGTGTTCCTGTTCGCCTGGCTAACATCACAATGTACACACAGGATACCTCCGCCACATTTAAACGACAGCCTTGTTAGCTTGACATGTTATCAGCTAAATTTTTCAAACATTTCCAGATACAGTGTAAATCGTAATATAATTTTCAATTTCTGGTCATACTTTTATAGTTTTAAATTACATCCTTATATATATATATGTAGATTAAGTAACAAATTTCACAGAACACATGCATGAAAACCTTTGAAGTTATTTTTTTATTAAGATAACAAGATTTTGATGAAGCAAAATGGGACCACAACGGTAGTTTCAGTAACAGTTTCATATATTTTGTACACGCCCATTGAACAACAGTCAATGAACAACGGCTTATAATACAAGTACAAACATATTCCCTTCCAACTCCTACATATATGACCTCCCAGATATATATCCATGTGTAGAAAATAACATCAATCAAATTGACAGCTATATACCTCCATCAAAATCATAGCATCATAATACTAAACAGATATTATGTTGTAGCCAGATCCTGGCCTTTAGGTATTACTGGTGTCATTTGTATATTTAAAATGACAACAGATTTCCTACGATACCTTTGCTGTAGTGTTGATTGTATATGACAATCCATCTATCGCTATACATTAAATAATTCATTCTGAGTTTAAACCATCACATTCTGATCTATAGCTTGATACCTGCATTGTGCAGCATATGTTGATTTTCCTTCAATTATCATAAGCTTGCTATCTGTCTGACATTTCTCGATTTGCACATCAATTTGCATATTGGATTCTGTCTGTCTCTCCCTATAACTATCAATATCTGTCCATATCTCTAGATACATCTGTCTGTCCATATCTCTGATACATCTGTCTGTCCATATCTCTGTAAAATGTCTGTCCATATCTCTGTAAAATGTCTGTCCATATCTCTGTCAATGTCTGTCAATATCTCTGTAAAATGTCTGTCCATATCTCTGTAAAATGTCTGTCCATATCTCTGTCGATGTCTGTCCATATCTCTGTCAATGTCTGTCCATATCTCTGTCGATGTCTGTCCATATCTCTGTCAATGTCTGTCCATATCTCTGTCAATGTCTCTCAATATCTCTGTCAATGTCTCTCAATATCACTATATCTCTGTCCATGTCTGTCCATATCTCTGTCCATATCACTGTCATGTCTGTCCATATCTCTGTCAATGTCTGTCCATATCTCTGTGAATGTCCGTCCATATCTCTATCAATGTCTGTCCATATCTCTGTCAATGTCTGTCCATATCTCTGTCAATGTCTGTCCATATCTCTGTCAATGTCTGCCCATATCACTGTCAATGTCTGTCCATATCTCTGTCAATGTCTGTCCATATCTCTGTCAATGTCTGTCCATATCTCTGTCAATGTCTGTCCATATCACTGTGAATGTCACATTCACCATGTCTGTCCATCTGTCTTGTTTTAGACATCACCATGTCTGTCCATCTGTCTTGTCTAAGACATCACCATGTCTGTCTATCGGCCTGTTTTCTGTCCAACACAGCTTGTAGTCTTTCTCTGAAAGCCTGTCCATAGTACATTTATGTTGTTCATTGAGTAAGTCTCTAACCTATAGCAGTAAAAATATATTGACTTTTTAGCATCTCACTTCTTGAAATAAATTAACTTCTTAGCATCGAACTCGCATCGAATATGAGTACTGTTGAACATTTTAGACCTTATATTGTGTCAAAGTTTGACTTACATCAGATTCGTAGATCGAGACAAAAGTTGTATCATTTCAGATTGGGAACTCTTATTGATTTCTTAAGATGTTAACATATTAAAGTTAAACATTCTGTCACAGCGCTAATACACACATGTACAAACATGCGAGTCAGATCTGTTTTAATAACACTACAAAAGCTACAGGGACACTCCATCTTTGTGATTCTCTGGATCCCTGACCACATGAACCAGCTGACCAGTACCGGTGGCCGTACACCATAGATTTGACCACGATGATCACCTGTACCAGTACCACAATAACAGGTGCTATGTACGATAATGTTGAGGTTACATTGATCTATAGACCACCCTTCTCTCGGCCTCCAGATTGAACACCCTGTAGTAGGTAGTAGCACATCCTAAGGCAATACAAATCAATACCACACAGACATCAACCTTGACAAGGACAAATCCTATACCAAAAATTACAAGGAAAGAATTTTGATCCTTTACAGTAGTACGTATGAAGCGGTTTTGTTGTCACACACTACACAGTGAAAAGTATAAAAGAACTATATATATTATGTAAATAGTAATTATTCTGCTATAGTTCGACACCTTCATTTTACTTACTTAGTAAACCCTGTATAGTCCCCATCTTTCCCCAGGAACTTTCCACATCCCAGATCCCTGTATATCTCATCTTTCAGTACCTTTCCACTTCCCCGACCCCATGTAGACCTTATCTTTCCTCAGGACCTTTCCACTTCCCAGATCCCCTATAGACCCCATCTTTCCCCAGGACCTTTCCACTTCCCAGATCCCCTGTAGACCCCATCTTTCCCCAGGACCTTTCCACTTCCCAGATCCCCTATAGACCCCATCTTTCCCCAGGACCTTTCCACTTCCCAGATCCCCTATAGACCCCATCTTTCCCCAGGACCTTTCCACTTCCCAGATCCCCTATAGACCCCATCCTTCTCCAGGGCCTTTCCACTTTCCTTGTATATGTAGACGTGCACCAGGACCTTTATTTAATTTCCACTTCCACTTCCCTTGAAGTTGTTATTCTACTCCAGGACATTTCCCTTTAATTTTTGTGAAACATTTTTTCTTTATTTACCTATCTATAGCTACTCCTGACAATGATTAGCTCCAATAAGTTGTCCAATCTCTTCCTCCTCCTCCCAAACTTATTTCCCTACATCTGTATCTCCCATTTTCTGTCACTTCCCGTTAATATCTTTATCCCTTTTGTTCTCCCTTCCTCGTTATCATGCCCCTATCCTTCTGTACATCCGGTAAATCTACCTTAAATACATAAGTAAACACGTCTACAAGGTCAGATTTCAGGGTCTAACCTGCACATCTCCCCAGAGCTAGACTTAACCAGATATGGCACAATACTAAAGCAAACATAAACTGGTTTCTGGAGTTCTTACAATATGGAGCTCTGTATTACAGACAAATATGGTCATTAGTCTATACTCTACAGTATACCTGTTTATTGTTTCCATCACATTCTATCGAGACCTGACTGCGCACTCATATTTGTAAATGCTATCATCATGAATCAAATACTTAATCAAGTTTGGCAAGTGATTTAATATTTCTGAAACAAATACGTCAACAATCCAAAGGTATTCAACCAAATGGCATTACATTCTACATGCCTGCCACATTTGTTTGTTTGTTTTTGTTTAACGTCCTATTAACAGCCAGGGTCATTTAAGGACGTGCCAGGTTTTGGAGGTGGAGTAAAGCCGGAATACCCGGAGAAAAACCACCAGCCTACGGTCAGTACCTGGCAACTGCCCCACGTAGGTTTCGTACTCTCTTGCTACAAATATATATAATTCAACATTGCCACATATTATTAATTCAACTAACATCACATGATTCATAACTTTATGATATAAAGCAGACTCCCTTAATCTGAAATGTGTATAGAGGAATTGGTATTCAGTATATTACATAACTTGTAGGTTTGATATACACAACCTGTCATCTAAAAACTTTAAAAGAGAAATAACATGCGAGTTCATGCCACATTAAGCTTATGATAAATCAATACCTCCAGTATTACATCATACAGGACAATTTCAGTTAACATATCCCATCCGGCCCCCTGTCTCTTCATAAATTCAACAAAGCTGATTTACTACAATTTTACCAGTGAAATAAAAGAAACTAGAAAATGTCTGTTGCAATGGGACGGGAAGGGGTGGGACGGTACGGGAAAGGACGTACATGACTAACACTATATGCCCCCAAATTTTATCGCGGGGGCATGGTTTTCAACTTGATATTAAACTTTTGGTTAAAAATGGCAGGGCATTAATTATCAACTTGATAAACACTTTTGCTCTTAACCAATCAGGACAGTGCTTTCACCACATTGAAACCTGCTGAATTTTTGGTTCATGTCTGGATGAAAAGAAGGTAGAATAAGAGGTTATATCATTTGCTGCACTTCCACATTATACATTGCAGGTTATAATAGCATTAATACTCATTGGGCCACAGTTATTCCAGCAAAACTTAACAAGCAAGGCCAGAAAACACTAAAACTACATTAATCAGCCTATTCAAGATGTTACAGTCTTGTTGTCAAGCATTACATCATAAAGATATGATGTCAAAGATTACTGACACGAGTGACTAACTTGTTCCCTCTGAATTTGCTTATGTGATAAACTGTGAAGGACATCGCTATATATACAATATATAAGGCATGGTACACTATATACAGTATGTTCCAGTGTTGTATATATGTACCGTATATGCAGATATACAGTTTCCAGAAACAATGGTATTTTTTATTTTAGTCCCTCATTACTTTATACACAACAATACTAAGATAATGACACCATATAAATCTATTGATAGAGTCTATATATACAGCTACGGACAAGTGTGAATGATCCAATATATATAACACTGACAAACTAGACATATATGGCTACTTCCTAATCAGGTGACTCTAGTTATCCAAACCTCAGTGTTGTGACTTGTCTGATAAGATCTGGGGTGGCTAGTGATAACTCACACTTCACCTCATGATCAAATCAACAGGGGTTTGATTCTCCAATCCATCTTTATACTCTTGAGGAAACCTAACATGGTCAAGAAGATGAACCCTAATTTCCATGTCAGGTTTCCTCCATCAGATCCAAGAAGAGTGCTTAAAATAATTTGTAATAACTTGTTTTGCAAAATCTGAATATTATAGATCTACCCCTATAGTTACAGTACTTAGATGATGAGGCCTATAAATCACGAGTTATTCAACTATTCTGATCATGACTGACCATATTCTGTGCCTACCATGAAGTTTTGTTTGGCCATTTTTAAAGCATGATTGAAATAAAAAATACTTTCCTGTAAGATGACCAATCTTTATCGCTATATACACTTTGTACCTTAATTATATATAATCTGGTCATTCTATTGTTTTAGTTTGGACATTTTCAAGCTGAGCCCTATTGCAAGGACAGACACTCCAATATATTTACATTTACACTGCAGCCCCACTATATAACTTTACCAAGCTCACTTGGAAGTTATGAGTCCATAACTTCCAAATCTTTATTATGACGTCATTATTATAGTGACGTCATAATTGTCACGTCGGCGATAACGAAAGATGGCTGCTGAAAAGGCTGTTCCGTCTTTGACGATAATAATTTGTTCATTCATTATCAGAGTAAAATTCCTGGATATAGTCTTTCAAATTCGTTGTCAAATGTAAATATAAGGCTTCATTAAATTTGCCTTTGTCCAGTTGGCATTCATCAGCCCATAACTTCCAAATGAAAGCAGTTTAATGCTTAAATGAACCCTTAAATTTGCAAGGACAGACTCTCTCTCTCTCCAATGAGCCTTTGATTTTGCAAGGATATACCCTCTACGATGAGCCCTTTGCAAGGTCAGACCCTCTCCATGAGCCCTTTACAATGACAGACCCTCTCAAATGAGCCCCATGTAATGACAGACCTCTCCAATGAGCCCCATGCAACAACAGGCCCTCTCCATTGAGCCCCATGCAATGACAGACCCTCTCCAATGAGCCCCATGCAAGGACAGGCCCTCTCCAATAGGCCCCAACTCTCCAACTCAGTGTAGTCTTAGTGAGAAGCACTAAGTATCTGAGCCCATATATCCGGCAAGGCTTTAATAGTTTGTGTACAATATTAATGCACAAAGATAATGCTAACACAGCCATACATAATAAGCTTTGGTTACATAATTACAAGTTAATTTAATATGCACACACAAACTCCATCCGAGTGATCACCACATCAGCCTGACAGCTAGCATCATGAACCAGTCGTACCATTACTTCTACAACAGGCTGTACTTGATCCAGTTGTGGGTGCCATTGATTTTATCATATCAGGTCTTATTGACATTTCACCCACTGGAGACAAACAAAATTCCCAGGAAATGTTCTTCTTCAGAACATCTATAACACCTGGGCCTGGGTAGCAATTAGGGGTAGCAATATAATGGAGTCGAATAAAACACCAGCCTTCTTAATTCGAAATTTGAATGTAAAATAGACAGCATTGTGATGGCAAAACTTATATCCACAACTGACATGGATAGATAGATAGATAGATAGATTGATCGATTATAGATGGATGGATGGATGGACAGATGGAAGAATTGACAGACACCTGCATAGCTAGGTATATTTGTCAATCCAAGATGTAAAAGAAAAATTGAAAATATCTAGAGCTATCTGGATCTATAACGGATCTACATATTTACACTCAAAGTGATCCAACCCTTAACCCATTCTTCATAGACTTTATACAACATTCTGGATCAATTTAATTAATTGAAAATTCTAGAAGCTTTCAATTTTCATGATCCTGTAAATATTTCAAACAATAATGAACACGTTTTAAACCCGCAACTTTATAACATTTAAAGATGCTCCTTTGTAACAAAACTGCACTTAATGACCTCTGCAGAACCGCTACCGATCATATTAGGTACACAAGCCTACACAGGCAGACACCTACACTCTCGATCTTCACATATACAGACGTTGAAGGAACTTTTCATCAGAGTGTATCATACATCTGTATGATTCACAATTCTGCTAATGTAATATAACAGGTTAGTCTACATCACAGCCCCAGACTCCCCACACATATATATAGCAAGACTAAGGTTTCTCCTGTGACAGGTGGGTGAATTTAGGACAACAGCTGGTCCTCATACAAAGAAGCTGTTCAGTAAGACAGGGTCACAGTAAACATCTTACATGACCTGTATTAGCCCAGCTAAAGGTGATGTCTTTGAACAATGCCTTATAAAACTGTTCAGACATCTAAAAACATGTGACATGCTTATTCTACAAGACATGTAGAAAGAATTCCTAACTGCAGGTCATTTAATTTGAAAGATCACATATGATCTATCTAGACAAAATGTTTTTTTTTCAATTAATGTAAAACTTTCTACAGAAAGATACAGTCTTTCTATAACAAAACAGACTTTCTGCAGCGAGATATGTTTTTTTTAAACAAAGATATAATCTTTCTACTGCAAGATAGTTTTTCTTTAGAGAGGTATAGTCTTCCTATAAAGGGATAGTCTTTCTGCAGGGACTCTTTCTACAGAGAATTAACATTTCAATAGAGTTTTTAAACAGCTAGTGGCCATGTTTTCCCCTAAGAATCAATACAGGTGCTCCGGTGTGTAATCCATTCCTATATATAATACACATGTGTATTTGGAATTAACTACTAGTAGGAGTTGTCTCCCTTTCTGTTATAACAGTATACACTACCGATATATTTTTGAACAGTTTCACAAACAATAGCCAGCACTTGGTCAATGTCCACTGTCCAATCACTGACCATCCCAAGGTCACCTCTAGTTTGTTTGTACAGTGGTCAGTCTTTATAAGTGACCACAGCAGATAATAAGACAGAATGACCCATCAGGTCATTACAGAATTTATTCTCAGTGTACCAGGTACACGCGTGGCTAATGTAGCACACCGCTATAGCTAGTACAAAGAAGATGTGCTATATATCTGAAGTACTATGACACACTCTGGCATTAAGGTCAAATATAACCACTACACCTGAAGTACTATGACACACACTGACATTACGGTCAATTTTAACCCACAAATACAAAGGATTCTCCAAGAAATTAAATCTTTAATAACATCCAGATGCCTGTTCAGGGGCCCGGGTCGCTCCATGGTTTAGTAACAGATTTTATCGGAAAATATTATAGTGCTGTTTCACGCAACAGCTATAAGGAAAATTTTACTGTGGATTTCAATAAAAACAATCAGAAATTTTAAAATACACAATGTCTTGCAAGAGCCCATCATATATACATGTAGGTATATATACATGTATGTAATATTATATACATTTCCCAAACAATGGATTCAGCTGTTTACTTTTTACATTTTTTTCCAATAATTATCTATAGAACTAACTTTGTTTTCTCTAACATTTTGCTAAAATTTTGGACATCAGTTTAGAATTAATGGGTTCTTCTTACATTAATATCAAAACATTTACATAACTATCCATTTCTTGGATTTGTGCCCATGATCATCGATATCATGACAAATAAATTCATCAAAACAAATTTTTATGGCAAAATTTATTTGATTATTCCTAGTGGGAACAACACCAGCTGTAGCATTTATATGGAGTACAAAATATTAACGCTAGAGAAATGGAAACAAAAGCCATTTAGTACATGCAAACACAGGGATTTTCTAACATTATGCAAAATTTAAATTATAAAGTTCATTGCTAAGTGAAGACATTCTTTTTTATAAATGTAAACATACCTACTTGGTAACAGATTTCATCAAGAAATTACCTAATATGGAAGGCTCATTGTATAATTAGATTAACACTCTATTCAAATACATCATTTATGACTTTTCTGACCCAATTAGCAGACGTTTACTTCCAAATATAGTACACATACATTTTAATTGCAGTAGAATTATCTCAATATCAATTAAATTAATCACCATGATTAATCAGAAGTGCTCTAAACGGTGATCGTTTTTATTCTTAAACTTCATCCGATAGCCAATATATACACATCAGAAACCTATTAAACAAGCAAGCATACCACGTCTACTTTAATGATATGTTGAGCCTAACAGAAGCCTATGCAGGTGAATAGCCCTGTCGGTAACAATACACTTTATATACTTAAGCCAACAGATGTGTCGACCAGCCAATGACTAGTGTTCTATATATATTGATTCAACTCTTCCATCACTATATGTCCTATCAAAAGTTCCTGTATGTACCACAAGTTGTATACACAGAAGGTTTTCCTACCATGGAGTAAAACATACTGACTTCACCACCATACTTAGAACATAGTGACCCATGCATGCCACCCAGAATCTGTGTATCAAATTAAGATTTCATCGAAAACTTCTACATGCATGTGGAACAAGTACATATAATGACCCACCCAAAATGTTTACTGATTTTAGGTTTAATTCAAAATTAAAGTTAAGCATTCGAAAGAAAATATTGTGACCTCAAAATATGACTTCAATAGCTATAGAAAAACATTGCAAGTCACATTCTGCTGTACAGTAGTATGAAAAATGGCTATTTATAAAACATGAGATTTATTAGATTAATTTAGAATGTTTGATCACAGTATCAAGAGATAAGTATAACTTGCGTGGAGCTCTAGTGGTGAATCCGTTGACAAAAAGGAATCAAAGCTAGAGGGGTGTCTTCAGGGAGAGAAACCTGGAATGAGAGTTAGAGGGGTGTCTCTAGGGAGAGAAACTGAAACAACAGCTAGAGGGGTGTCTTCAGGGAGAGAAAACTGGAATGAGAGTTAGAGGGGTGTCTTCAGGGAGAGAAACCTGGAATGAGAGTTAGAGGGGTGTCTTCAGGGAGAGAAACCTGGAATGAGAGTTAGAAGGGTGTCTCTAGGGAGAGAAACCTGGAATGAGAGTTAGAAGGGTGTCTTCAGGGAGAGAAAACTGGAATGAGAGTTAGAGGGGTGTCTCCGGTGACAGAATGGAACAGAAGGGTTGTCTCCAATAACAGAATGGAAATGGGAGCTAGAGGGGTGTCTCCTGTGACAGAATGTCCGAAACGGGAGCTATAAGAGGGGTGTCTCTGGTGACAGAATGGAAATGGGAGCTAGGGGGGTGTCTCCGGTGACAGAATGTCCGAAACGGGAGTTAGAGGGGTGTCTCCGGCGAAAGAATGGAAATGGGAGCTAGAGGGTTGTATCCAGTGACAGAATGGAAATGGGAGTTAGAGGGGTGTCTCCGGGGACAGAATGGAAATGGGAGCTAGAGGGGTGTCTCCAGTGACAGAATGGAACAAGAGCTAGAGGCGTGTCCCCGGGGACAGAATATAACGAAAGCTAGAGCTCGAGGGGCGTCTCCAGTGACGGAATGGAAATGGGAATTAGAGGGGTGTGTATGGTGACGGAATGTCCGAAATGGGAGCTAGAGGGGTGTCTCCAATAACAGATCTAGAATGGAACGGGAGCTAGAGGGGTGTCTCAAGTGACAGAATAGAAACGGGAGCTAGAGGGGTGTCTCAAGTGACAGAATAGAAACGGGAGCTAGAGGGGTGTCTCAAGTGACAGAATAGAAACGGGAGCTAGAGGGGTGTCTCAAGTGACAGAATAGAAACGGAAGCTAGAGAGGTGTCTCCGGGGACAGAATGGAAATGGGAGCTAGAGGGGTGTCAACATTGACAGAATAGAAACGGAAGCTAGAGGGATGTCTCAAGTGACAGAATAGAAACGGAAGCTAGAGGGGTGTCTCAAGTGAAAGAATAGAAACAGGAGCTAGAAGGGTGTCTCAAGTGACAGAATAGAAACGGGAGCTAGAAGGGTGTCTCAAGTGACAGAATAGAAATGGGAGCTAGAGGGGTGTCTCCAATAGCAGAATGGAAACGGAGCTAGAGGGGTGTCTCCAATGACAGAATGGAACGGGAGCTAGAGGGGTGTCTCCAATGACAGAATGGAACGGGAGCTAGAGGGGTGTCTCCAATGACAGAATGGATTTCCAAAAGAGACAGGTGTCTCCAACAATTGAATGGAATGAGTGGGGTGTCTCCAATGAACAAAGACGGGTATCTTTGATGATGGAATATATGGAACAAAGACGGTGTCTCCAATGATAAAATGGAACCGCAGAGGTGTCTCTAATAACAGGTCAGAATGGTAGTGGTGTCTTCAATGACAGAATAGAACAAGATGGGTGTCTTCAATGACGGAATAAAACAAGATGGGTGTCTTCAATGACGGAATAGAACAAGATGGGTGTCTTCAATGACAGAATAGAACAAGATGGGTGTCTTCAATGACAGAATAGAACAAGATGGGTGTCTTCAATGACGGAATAAAACAAGATGGGTGTCTTCAATGACGGAATAGAACAAGATGGGTGTCTTCAATGACAGAATAGAACAAGATGGGTGTCTCCAATGACAGAATAGAACAAGATGGGTGTCTTCAATGACAGAATAGAACAAGATGGGTGTCTTCAATGACAGAATAGAACAAGATGGGTGTCTTCAATGACAGAATAGAACAAGATGGGTGTCTTCAATGACGGAATAGAACAAGATGGGTGTCTTCAATGACGGAATAGAACAAGATGGGTGTCTTCAATGACGGAATAGAACAAGATGGGTGTCTCCAATGACAGAATAGAACAAGATGGGTGTCTCCAATGACAGGATGGGTGTACTATAGGAGACATTTCCTAGAATGTCGCTGCAACAGACCACTGCAGCTATATAGTGGTGGTCCCTGCCATCAATATACACCCACCTCTACAGACACCATACAATAACACTGCTATTGATTTATACTGCATCCTAGATCTGGATACCAAGGTAAACCTATAGGACCTCATTAACACCAAACTCTGAAGCTTATACCATCCTAATGCTGCCTAGATTGATCATCAAGTTGAGCAAAGACTATACATCTCCAACTACACAAAGGTCATTCAGCCAAATACAAATTGTTTTAGAGTAAAATATCCCTGTGTAGTACGTATACACTCAGTTTATATGTAATTACTGCACACAAAATGGCCAAGGGATCCAATTTACATTATATACAATTTGATAATCAAAACTGTGAAATAGATACAAGTTCGGAACAGACAGAAAATTTTGTAATGGAACTCTTTAGATATTTATGGCTTTGTCCTATTTTAAGCAGTGAGTTTTATTTTATTATATTAAATTATATTTCTACTTTAGTGTATAAAACTCTAGGTCAAGCCCCCACCTTACACTAGCTCGATCCAGATGCTTCCCTCGGTTACAAAAGGTCCTCTATATACCCCTGTTAGATGTCTGTGGGACGAAAACCAGATGTCTTCTTGTCTATTTTTTCTACCTCAACTTGGCTACAAACTAAAGTGTCCTTTGGCTGAAGAATATTTCAATTAATTGAAGACTGGAAGAGTTAACAGGTGTCAAGGCCACACGCTAATTAAGTGCATTACAGAAATAGCAAATGAAAACTTTGCATAATCCCATTCAAATATGAGAAAATTTTAATATGTGATTAAGATGATAATTTAATGTGTTCAATATCTGAATTGACCAGCCTTGTCATAAGAGTTAATTAATATTAAACTGATAATTGATAATGATATTTCATTTGATTTCCAATTGATTCTGAATATTTTCACAATCAATGGTACCTGCAGTTAGCCACTTTTATCAGAATCTTTGTTTCCACAGATATGTACTGTTATATGCTGGTATTATGTGTAGCGGAACTGGACTAGGCTAAACACCTGTGGCCAGGCACCTCAAATGGCTAGAGCTTCCATCTATGAGGTCCCAAATTTGCAGGTCGTGGGTTCGAGTTTCGGTCTGATCATTGCTTTTTTCCTCTCCTGTTAAATTGGAGCCCAACTAAATACCTCCAGAGGAGGTACATGTATAGGGTCTTGTGGAATACATGGGGCACATTAGTAGCCCCAAAAAGCCCCAAGAAAAAGCACAATTGGTAGCACATAGCATACTCATCTTTCACCTAGATATGCACTTTTTTAATTATATTATTATTATTTAATTATATAATGTCCTTGTGATGGGTATACATAGTAATAATAATAAAAAACACAAACCAGAAATTCACACTAGCGCTTTCAACATGCTTTGAGAGCAAGCTCTTCAGGTGTAATGAAAGGATTTATAATAAATCCTTTCATTACACCTGAAGAGCTTGCTCTCAAAGCATGTTGAAAGCGCTAGTGTGAATTTCTGGTTTGTGTTTTTTATTATTATTACTATATATATATATATATATAGGTCACTGGGCTGGTTTCCCCGACTGGACGTCCAAAGGTATCAGGCCACCAGCTGCCTGACCATTGGGCTTTTTCTCCAAGTACTCTGAGCTCTTTTCCTCCTACAGTAAGATCACTCATGCACTTTGATCCAGGTCAACAAAAGTGATTAATCATCACTTGATATAACTTCATAATTGTTGCAAAATAAAATTTATAAATGTATTTCCCATATTTTCACCATCAACTCTTTCTTAATTTTGTCATGAACTCGAGATGCATTTGCTTTTAAAAGTGATTTAATGGTTTAGGCGGTGAACCTAATATGTATAATTTTTGCTGAGCCTGTTTGTTTGTAGAAAACTGATGCCCCGACCCAAAATATGGAGTTAACATGATCAATACACCAACAGCAGCCAAGCTAACATGTGTATATTTGTCCATATACTAGCAATCAATTGTAGAATATATTGGTGACAGTGATTCACATCACACATGTTCATCAAATATTCAATAAGCTCCATAAACACATAATCGCTATATACTAACCATTGTCATACTGAACGAAATATAGATATGTGTACTTCAGGAAATATAAGGGATATTGGGTTAATTATGTTATATTGTTCACATTATCTAGATTTAAGGCACCAGTGGGTGATTTTCTATACCTGACATTGTCATACGACCTTGGCTGAGGAGTGACCCCATCTTCAGTACACGCATCATCATAGGATTTTGTGTGACTCATGTGTTATCTTATCTTCGGTATGCATACCAATGTCATATGACCTTGGCTGACGAGTTTTCCTAATTTCTGTATGCATGTCATCTTCAGACGACCTTGGCTAAAGAATTTCCTCCATCTTCTGTATGCATGTCATCCTCATATACAACCTTTGCATGTCATCCTAATACGACCTTGTCTGTCAAGTTTCCCTATCTTCTGTATGCATGGGATCCTCATACGACTTTGTCTGTCAAGTTTCCCTATCTTCTGTATGCATGTCATCCTCATACGACCTTGGCTGAATAGTTTCCCTATCTTCTGTTTGCATGTCACCCTCATACGACCTTGGCTGAATAGTTTCCCTATCTTCTGTATATATGTCATCCTCATACGACCTTGGCTGAATAGTTTCCCTATCTTCTGTATGCATGTCACCCTCATATGACCTTGGCTGAAGACTTTCCCTATACTCTGTATGCATGTCATCCTCATACGACCTTGGCTGAATAGTTTCCCTATCTTCTGTATGCATGTCATCCTCATATGACCATGGCTGATGAGTTTCATGTAACTTCTGAACATGTACTATGGATGTTATTGTGATATGACCTTGCAAATTGGTAGATAGAGACCTTATCTTCTGCATGTCAACCAACTGATGAATGGCCCCAACTTTTGTAAGCATGCTATTTTTATACGATCTTGGCTGAGTGATGCCATGTTTTGTGCACAGTATTGTCAATATTCAAGAACAAATGAATGAACACCATTCAATAATTATATACATGTATTGTTCTGTCTTCAGAAATCAAATGTTTGACTTAAAGCAATCAAATATTTAGCATTCAGTAACAACTAATTTCAATTATTTGTGCAACCTAAGAAATTAACTTTGACATTTAGAAGTCATCAAGGCAATCAGTTGTTGTACATGTGTTGTCACTGATTAACTTCAATTTTCATAAAATGTTATTAGTTTGCTTTTTAATGACCTTCACAGTTTGACCTTGAACAATCAACCGTGACCTGCATTCAGCTTATGGTTTAGCTTTGTTAGTTGCAATCAACCGTGACCTATATTGATCCATACATTAGCTTTGTTAATCAACTAGTACATATTGTTAGCTGACCTCCTGACCTCCACACATCAATATTCAATACATTGATAGCACCAATCTGCTAAATATCTCAGATGATCATCACCCTGTCAGATAAGAAACACCTGCCTTAATTATCAGCACTGAATGACAATACTGGAGGAAGACCATAACAATTTATATAACTATGCTAATTAGATATCTTTTGTTATATTGTATTTTGCTTTTTATTGAACAATTACACAAAGCCAATTACAACTGCCAATCTGAAATTGGTTCTATAATGTGAAAATACATGCATTTTACATAAATCTTGGAAACATCAATTCAGGTTATATTTGAATCTTGATAAACAGCCTCATAATTAATAGATATCTCTTTTATGTAACAGTTTAGGCCAATCAGCAGGAGTGGGTTACTAAGATGGCTGTAATTACCTAAACTTTGATTTATTATCATTTTTTTTTTATAAATTCATTCTTTTGCATAACCAGCAGTTACCTCTATATTCTACAAGGACAATGTGGCTAGAGACTTTTTAAATTGACATGTAAAAACTTTTCTCTTGTACAAATTAATCCTACTGAGTGCCAGCTAAATGCAGGATATATATATATATATACCAGCTTCCTAAAAAGGCCACTTCAGATTTTGATGGAGTCATAAAACATGCTAACATTAACCTAATCATTTCAATAATTGAATACAATGATTTATTATCAAAAACAACCTGTATATGATAAACACATATACAGTAATGTGTATCAATTGTCAACTTTCCCTAAATACTTGTGTAAGCTTCCTGTTCCAGGAAAGGAATTCAAAATCAAGGGAGATAACTCCTTTAATTTTAACATATATTGAGATTGGATTATCTCATCAGAAATGTAGTGATAATCCGACATTTTTGGTATCCGGCCAGTTAATACAATGTATATATGATAACTTAAATATTATATTATAAGTGATATTACCCAAAAGTATCAATATAACTACGAACCGAATCTCACATTCTATTAAGTCAGAGAGAAACTCAATTCAGAGATAATTTTACAGGTGCATGTATGTGTTACCCAATCACCATGGAATTTAGTTTGTCGTCATATCAGAGATACTTTAGTCAACTTAATGTAGAAACAGTACCCTTATAATTTTAATACAAACATTATGTTGAGCAAGTTTCAAAAAACACAAATGTGCTTCTGATAAAAATATTAGACGGTACAGATCGGTGGATACTGATGATGTGCATGTAATGAATGAGAACTATATATATCTTATGCTAGTATACCCTGCGTCGGCCCCAAAATCAATACTAGACACGGCATAAACCTGTTGAATACAGTAACACCTGCAGTACTTCGACTCATTTATAGGCAACTGTAATGACAGACTTTATACCGAAGGTTGATTCCAGCTGAAAATTAACATGTCACAACCCACAATTCTTAAATGTGGTCCAGTACTCCATATTCACATATAAATTTGTAATAAATATGCACTGTCTAACACAAATGTAGATATGTTTATTTATTTCGAGAAACTTCATTCCAAATAAAATGGCCATCTTTCAATGATAACAATCTATTGGTATACAATTAATTTTGTCCCTCAAAAGTTAAGTTTCTGTATATTTTTGAAAATCCTTTTAAAAGTAAACATGTTTTATCCATATATATGTATTTGTGATGATGCTATGACAAATTTCATTGAAGATTATAGAAACTACAAATTATTTCAGAAACACTCATCAGATGAGGTGTTCTCTCTGTTGAACTTTTATCATTCAAATCCCATGCCAGTAGCCTAAAGAAATGAGCATAGCAATTGTGACTTCAACCATAGAACTCTTTAAGAAAAATTTCTACTTATAAGTGCTTTCATACTCAACAACCTATAAACTTTTTCGAAAATCCCGTAAGAAGTGAATTCACTAGAACGATGACACTTGATCAGTTGATACTTAGCTATATATAGTAAAAGTGGCCTTGACCTTCGAATCTTGAAACCTGTACACACTATGTCAAATACTATATACTGACATAATGACAATTTAATTATCATTATTAATCAGCAAACAATGATGACCACTTATAATCAAATTATAAGTTAATTCATTCAGGCACACCTTTATATATATAATGTATATAAAGTGTTTTCACTGTCAATTTACAATGAGTTGGAATATGAAGGTTACCTTGGGCAAAAATTCAAAGAATAAAGGGCCATGACTCCAACAAAACTAATCAAATTGGAAATCATCTCCTTCTGAATTGATACACATCTATAGATATATATCTCATATCTATAATGCACTTGTACCAAACCAAGTTACGTCTGTACAATGAAGTCCAACAAATGGTGTACAAGTGTTGCTTTATTACAAGGTTTCTGGAACATAAATTTTAAGTGGAAAGGGCCACAACTCCAGCAGACATGAGTCCTGTCATAGCTTCGCAAGAAACACAAACCAACATGGGTAGG
Organism: Pecten maximus; assembly: GCF_902652985.1. Classification (NCBI taxonomy): domain Eukaryota; kingdom Metazoa; phylum Mollusca; class Bivalvia; order Pectinida; family Pectinidae; genus Pecten; species Pecten maximus. The sequence continues at coordinate 32,155,212 of NC_047030.1, read as the reverse complement.
GAGCATCGAACAACACACCTTGAATCTTCACCCAAGATGTGGCCGACGCTCTAACCGAATAAGCTGTTGCAGTCCCCTGCTGTCCCGAACATATTATTAGCTAGTAATACTACAAAAGTTTTTATGACCAAAAGTTTTCCAAGTTTATTCATCATTTGATGTTTAATCATGGTCAGAATGCCAAATGACAGAGCAAAGTCAAGCAGGTTTTTCGGACGATGAGTCATTGATATTTCATATTTGTTTAATTTAACTGTTTATAATTTTAAAAGACAATTTATGCTGCTGACTTAATTACGAAAACTGATTTTCCTTTAATTAACTTTAGAAAAATGATAAAATAAAATAATCTTTGATTAAATTATTACAGATATTTAATGAATATTTATTGATTAAAATCTTTCAAAATTAAAGGGAAGTAACTGGGTGATGATTTTTTTTTTGTAAGGTCAATAAATATCGGTAACATTTTATGTATACAAAAAGTAAACACCACAAACTCGCTTACACATTGATTCAAAATACACATTACATATTAATCAATAGACTACTCGACTTGCCCAGGTATACTTCGTTACAAAGAAGACGTTAAAATGAGAAATCTGACATATTAATTACAATGAAAATATTATGCTACCCCTTAAAATGTAATTCTATAAAGAGATTATTTCCATAGTACTATAATTAGATTCATATACAATACCTAGGCTACCTGTTGACAAATTTGACATATTATACACAATCGTCCATGGCTATTTTCATACTATAAAATCTGGGACAAATATTTTAGACAGAATAGTGCTTCCTTCCTTATTCAGATATTTTAAAGTATTAATGTGGCATTAGAGTAAAGCAAGACACAACATACTTAATATGTACATACATTGGTATACTAACTCTAGTATAATGATAAACAGGTTTTGAGATACTGGTTTAAAAACCATCCCATCTTTATATAGAAGTTGCTAGGTTGTTGTATTTTGTGGCCTAACATTGCCACACTTAGCATGGCTGCCCCATATTCCTAATCTATACAATGACTCGAGCGCCCAGCGTCCAAACACAAAAACATAGCCAGTTTACCTATAGCAGTGCTTGCTTTATCTGTGTTTATTCCCCCGGAACAGGAGAGTCATGCATACACAGAAACACCACCTTATTTCACATTCAACAATCTCACAGCGTTAATTTTAAGCTCATATGATTAAACTAATTAGTTAACAAATATATAAACTAACTAACGATATATATTTATTGTCTTAACATCGACAAGTTTTGCAGAAATCCTTGTATAATTTACTCTAATACCGGTCGCCGCACGGTCGAGATTTCGGGCCGCCATATTGTATTCTCGTGGAAGATTCTCACTTTGTTCAAGTAGGATGCATACAAATATTGATCAAGAAAACCTTCATGGTGTAAACTTAGCTATTGTGAAGGTACCGTTAGATTCAGAATGAATTAATCTAATAAATGGTCTGTATAGATTTATCAAAAACAATTTATAAGTAAACAAAATATCGGTATAAAAATCAGGTAAACTTGTTATCATGAACAGACCGCCGACTGCTGGGCCCAGCAAATATGTACACATAAACGTCCATCTCTTTTTACAAACGTTCATAGGTTAGGGTAAAATATAAAATATATCTCTCTCAATTAGCATCAATATATAAAATAGCATCTCATAAAGGAAATAGATATGATAAACAATGTTGTTATAAATAGATTTACCTTTCCGGTCGAATATTCCATAAAGTATCTCCCTGTACAGATGGAACTCGGACAGTATATAGGGATTACGTAAAGAATCTCGTCTCCAGGTAAATTTCGTAAATATTCCGTGGTCATATCCTCAAAGTGTGTATTATATGATGAAATATTCTTACCTTAAGGTCAAATTGATGTTTTTTCACGATTTCCTCCTCAAATAAATTCTGTGGTCATTTCTTCTCTTCAGCACGTAGGGGGATTGACTTCGTGGAATCGCCCATCTAAGGGGAGACAGGTCTACGTCGAAACCATCAAATCGCTCAAAAATATTATGTTATCTCTTTTATTGAATTGAATTTTATAACAAAGGCTATTAACGACCAACGTTTAGGTTCTATATGGAATGAAATATTACTTATGACGCAACTGTCTCGATAAAGTACATAATCCTACCCTATTTGTTCATAATAGACTGGCCCTAGTATTATAGTCATCTAACTAGTCTGCCATTGTCCCCAACCCTGGAAAAGACATGTGTTGCTACCTCTTCGCAGGTACCTGGGGGCCATGTGTGTCCTGATCCCAGGTCTACCAACTATTAATAAAAGGGCCACAAAATTTAAAGAAACTTGCAACCATACTATTGATGTACACGGTGTTATATATGTATTATGATTCAGAAGAGTAGGTATACGTGTATACGTATTACAATGACTATGTACACACGATGGATCGAGGTTACCTGCCGAACTGTGTGTACGGCACTATGCTTACTTCGTAGTGGCATATATGCCGGACTATGTAAGATAATTACACATAATATACTTATGTACCATCAGGATGATTGACTATAACAAACATACGCGTTACTAAAATAGTTCTCTTATACATGAATACGGCTAATATAGTCAATATGCAACTATTTATATATTTGGAGGGACAGTGGGTTGAATTTACCAGGAAATCTTTCTAGATGCATTGTTGCATGTGACTTTTGCCGCAGCAGACAAAGAAATGCGAGATAAACTAACTACAGTATGGTGTGTATTGCGGATTGGTATCAGTGTAAGAGTTGTACACATATGTGTTTCAGCGCACCTGTTCTGTGTACCTGTAAATACAGCTCGCACATGTGTATTAGGGAATACAGATGTGCACAAAGACTTCATGCTACAAGGGAAAACATGGGTACCCTTGAAATGATGTTACGGGTCACACACATACACTTAATATAATACATATACCCATTAAATATGTGTACAAGTTCTGTCTAGAACGTTCGATATGACGGACTATATATGTTACAACTGATGTAGATAAGAACATTACAGGCACATGTGTCCTACAGTAATGTGTTGTACAACACATGTGTACACTAGGGCAATGATTTCTGTACATTAGGAAATATATATAATTACACGTACGTACGTGTGGGCATATGATTTACACTGTAACTATAATATTGGGTGGCACTTAGCAACCTAACCTTAGTAGGTAGCCCGAGTTTCATATGGCCCCACACTAGACGATATAGATAATTTGACGGACATATGCATGTCTGGTAACATACACCAGGCATATGTCCTTCAAAATGTCTGGCGTCTGGGTGTTTGGGTAAAAGGAAACTCGGGTTGCAATGAAGGATTGCATATATATTGTGTATATATAACAGAAACTTGGTATCTTATACCAACCTGAGATACTATTTTATACCACAGGGACTTGAGACCTTTGATGATAAACCAGGGATCCGATATATTATACAATGTATTATAGCACAGGGACCAGAATTAATGAATTATACTACAGCTTGGGACCTAATACCAGATATACCGAATGGAGGGACCAAGCTGCGATCTTGTGTTATACAATAGGATTTGTTCAATGAATGCGGGCCTACAGGTCGGGACCAGAGACCATATCATAGGGGTTTTAGGTAACACCAAAGTTTCTTACCACAGGGACACGAGATCTTAGATTACATGAAAGGGACACGAGATCAAAGTTTATAACACAGGGATCTGAGATACAGCATCATACTTCAGGGACCTGAGCTATTGAATTACACCGCAGGAACTTGAGTTAACAGTTGATGTTTGTATACCAACATCCGGGTGCTGTCAGATTAGACAGGTAAACGTATTGTATATGTCGTCCGTTACAAAAGGTCTCGGATTGGAAATAGAAAGGTATTCGTGTGTTGTCCGTGGCACAGGGTCTTAAATTGGACAGGTATGCTTCCCGTGAGACAGGGCGTCATATTGGACAGGTAAACGTAGATGTTGTCCATGACACAGGGTGCCGGGTTGGACAGGTTTGTTGTCCGTGACAGCCTGTCGGATTGGGTAGGTATACTGTGTTGTCCGTGACACAGCTTGTCGGATTGGGCAGGTATACGTGTGTTGTCCGTGACAGCTTGTCGGATTGGGTAGGTATACGTGTGTTGTCCGTGACACAGCTTGTCGGATTGTGTAGGTATACGTATGTTGTCAGTGACACAGCTTGTCGGATTGGGCAGGTATACGTGTGTTGTCCGTGACAGCTTGTCGGATTGGGCAGGTATACGTATGTTGTCAGTGACAGCTTGTCGGATTTTGTAGGCATACGTGTGTTGTCCGTGACACAGCTTGTCGGATTGTGTAGGCACACGTGTGTTGTCCGTGACAGCTTGTCGGATTGTGTAGGCATACGTGTGTTGTCCGTGACAGCTTGTCGGATTGTGTAGGCATACGTGTGTTGTCCGTGACAGCTTGTCGGATTGTGTAGGCATACGTGTGTTGTCCGTGACAGCTTGTCGGATTGTGTAGGCATACGTGTGTTGTCCGTGACAGCTTGTCGGATTGGGCAGGTATACGTATGTTGACCGTGACAGCTTGTCGGATTGTGTAGGCATACGTGTGTTGTCCGTGACAGCTTGTCGGATTGTATAGGCATACATGTGTTGTCCGTGACAGCTTGTCGGATTGTGTAGGCATACGTGTGTTGTCAGTGACACAGCTTGTCGGATTGTGTAGGCATACGTGTGTTGTCCGTGACAGCTTGTCGGATTGTGTAGGCATACGTGTGTTGTCCGTGACAGCTTGTCGGATTGTGTAGGTATACGTGTGTTGTCCGTGACAGCTTGTCGGATTGTGTAGGTATACGTGTGTTGTCCGTGACAGCTTGTCGGATTGTGTAGGTATACGTGTGTTGTCCGTGACAGCTTGTCGGATTGTGTAGGCATACGTGTGTTGTCCGTGACAGCTTGTCGGATTGTGTAGGCATACGTGTGTTGTCCGTGACAGCTTGTCGGATTGGGCAGGTATACGTGTGTTGTCCGTGACAGCTTGTCGGATTGTGTAGGCATACGCGTGTTGTCCGTGACAGCTTGTCGGATTGTGTAGGCATACGTGTGTTATCAGTGACACAGCTTGTCGGATTGTGTAGGCATACGTGTGTTGTCCGTGACAGCTTGTCGGATTGTGTAGGTATACGTGTGTTGTCCGTGACAGCTTGTCGGATTGTGTAGGCATACGTGTGTTGTCCGTGACAGCTTGTCGGATTGTGTAGGCATACGTGTGTTGTCCGTGACAGCTTGTCGGATTTTGTAGGCATATGTGTGTTGTCCGTGACAGCTTGTCGGATTGGAAAGGTTTCACTGTTCAACGTACACGTTAATATTTCACAGCCATTGTTCCACACAATACATGCGTGACGGAATATGTTATGTTAGAAAAATGTTTAGTTATGTTTAACGCCTTACAATTCCTATGGTCATTTAGGGACGGCGGGGTTTTCTAACCATTCAAAGGTTACCGTATAACATCGTCGATATGAATGCAATTCTGATAACAGAAATGGAATTAAACATTGCCTCCCCTCCCTCTATAAAAAACATCTTCGTTACCGTCTCTTCCACACATATATCTTGCTTCTCGTCACTTGAAAACAAACATCCTGCTTCCCAGCAATTCTAAACAATAATCCTGCTTCTAATCTCTTCTACACAGAAATTTTACTTCCCCTCCCTTACACACAGACATCTTACTTCCCCTCTCTTCTACACAGACATCTTACTTCCCCTCCCTTCCACACAGACATCTTACTTCCCCTCCCTTCTACAGACATCCTGCTTCCCCTCCCTTCTAAACTGACATCCTACTTCCCCTCCCTTCTACACAGACATCTTACTTCCCCTCCCTTCTACACAGACATCTTACTTCCCCTCCCTTCATTACAGACATCTTACTTCCCCTCCCTTCTAAACTGACATCCTACTTCCCCTCCCTTCTACACAGACATCTTACTTCCCCTCCCTTCCACACAGACATCTTACTTCCCCTCCCTTCTACAGACATCCTACTTCCCCTCCCTTCTAAACTGACATCCTACTTCCCCTCCCTTCTACACAGACATCTTACTTCCCCCCCCTTCTACACAGACATCCTACTTCCCCTCCCTTCTACACAGACATCTTACTTCCTCTCCCTTCTACACAGACATCTTACTTCCCTCCCTTCCACACAGACATCTTACTTCCCCTCCCTTCTACACAGACATCTTACTTCCTCTCCCTTCCACACAGACATCTTACTTCCCCTCCCTTCTACACAGACATCTTACTTCCCCTCCCTTCTACACAGACATCTTACTTCCCCTCCCTTCTACACAGACATCCTACTTCCCCTCCCTTCTACACAGACATCCTACTTCCCCTCCCTTCTACACAAACATCCTTCTTCCCCTCCCTTCTACACAGACATCTTACTTCCCCTCCCTTCTACACAGACATCCTACTTCCCCTCCCTTCTACACAGACATCCTTCTTCCCCTCCCTTCTACACAGACATCTTACTTCCCCTCCCTTCTACACAGACATCCTACTTCCCCTCCCTTCTACACAAACATCCTTCTTCCCCTCCCTTCTACACAGACATCTTACTTCCCCTCCCTTCTACACAGACATCCTACTCCCCTCCCTTCTACACAAACATCCTTCTTCCCCTCCCTTCTACACAGACATCTTACTTCCCCTCCCTTCTACACAGACATCTTACTTCCCCTCCCTTCCACACAGATATCCTACTTCCCCTCCCTTCTACACAGACATCTTACTTCCCCTCCCTTCTACACAGACATCTTACTTCCCCTCCCTTCCACACAGATATCCTACTTCCCCTCCCTTCCACACAGACATCCTACTTCCCCTCACTTCTACACAGACATCCTACTTCCCTCCCTTCTACACAGACATCTTACTTCCTCTCCCTTCTACACAGACATCTTACTTCCCCTCCCTTCCACACAGACATCTTACTTCCTCTCCCTTCTACACAGACATCCTACTTCCCCTCCCTTCTACATAGACATCCTACTTCCCCTCCCTTCTACACAGACATCTTACTTCCCCTCCCTTCTACATAGACATCCTACTTCCCCTCCCTTCTACACAGACATCTTACTTCCTCTCCCTTCTACACAGACATCTTACTTCCTCTCCCTTCTACACAGACATCCTACTTCCCCTCCCTTCCACACATACATCTTACTTCCCCTCCCTTCTACACAGACATCCTACTTCCCCTCCCTTCTACACAGACATCCTACTTCCCCCTCCCTTCTACACAGACATCTTACTTCCCCTCCCTTCTACACAGACATCCTACTTCCCTCCCTTCTACACAGACATCCTACTTCCCCTCCCTTCCACACAGACATCTTACTTCCCCTCCCTTCTACACAGACATCCTACTTCCCCTCCCTTCTACACAGACATCCTACTTCCCCTCCCTTCTACACAGACATCTTACTTCCCCTCCCTTCTACACAGACATCCTACTTCCCCTCCCTTCTACACAGACATCTTACTTCCCCTCCCTTCTACACAGACATCTTACTTCCCCTCCCTTCTACACAGACATCTTACTTCTCCTCCCTTCTACACAGACATCTTACTTCCCCTTCCTTCTACACAGACATCCTACTTCCCCTCCCTTCTACACAGACATCTTACTTCCCTCCCTTCTACACAGACATCCTACTTCCCCTCCCTTCTACACAGACATCCTACTTCCCCTCCCTTCTACACAGACATCTTACTTCCCCTCCCTTCTACACAGACATCTTACTGCCCCTACCTTCTACACAAACATCCTACTTCCCCTCCCTTCTACACAGATATCCTACTTCCCCTCTCTTCTACACAGACATCCTACTTCCCTCCCTTCTACACAGACATCTTACTTCCCCTCCCTTCTACACAGACATCTTACTTCCCCTCCCTTCTACACAGACATCCTACTTCCCCTCCCTTCTACACAGACATCTTACTTCCCCTCCCTTCTACACAGACATCTTACTTCCCCTCCCTTCTACACAGACATCTTACTTCCCCTCCCTTCTACACAGACATCTTACTTCCCCTCCCTTCTACACAGACATCTTACTTCCCCTCCCTTCTACACAGACATCTTACTTCCCCTCCCTTATACACAGATATCCTACTTCCCCTCCCTTCTACAGACATCTTACTTCCCCTCCCTTCTACACAGACATCTTACTTCCCCTCCCTTCTACACTGACATCTTACTTCCCCTCCCTTCTACACATACATTTTAGTTCCCCTCCCTTCTACACAGACATCCTACTTCCCCTCCCTTCTACACAGACATCTTACTTCCCTCCCTTCTACACAGACATCTTACTTCCCCTCCCTTCTACACAGACATCCTACTTCCCCTCCCTTCCACACAGACATCTTACTTCCCCTCCCTTCTACACAGACATCTTACTTCCCCTCCCTTCTACACAGACGTCTTACTTCCCCTCCCTTCTACACAGACATCTTACTGCCCCTACCTTCTACACAGACATCCTACTTCCCCTCCCTTCCACACAGACATCTTACTTCCCCTCCCTTCTACACAGACATCTTACTTCCCCTCCCTTCTACACAGACATCTTACTTGCCCTCCTTTCTACACAGACATCTTACTTCCTCTCCCTTCTACACAGACATCTTACTTCCCCTCCCTTCTACACAGACATCTTACTGCCCCTACCTTCTACACAAACATCCTACTTCCCCTCCCTTCTACACAGATATCCTACTTCCCCTCTCTTCTACACAGACATCCTACTTCCCCTCCCTTCTACACAGACATCTTACTTCCCCTCCCTTCTACACAGACATCTTACTTCCCCTCCCTTCTACACAGACATCCTACTTCCCTCCCTTCTACACAGACATCTTACTTCCCCTCCCTTCTACACAGACATCTAACTTCCCCTCCCTTCTACACAGACATCTTACTTCCCCTCCCTTCTACACTGACATCTTACTTCCCCTCCCTTCTACACATACATTTTAGTTCCCCTCCCTTCTACACAGACATCCTACTTCCCCTCCCTTCTACACAGACATCCTACTTCCCTCCCTTCTACACAGACATCCTACTTCCCCTCCCTTCTACACAGACATCCTACTTCCCCTCCCTTCCACACAGACATCTTACTTCCCCTCCCTTCTACACAGACATCTTACTTCCCCTCCCTTCTACACAGACGTCTTACTTCCCCTCCCTTCTACAGACATCCTACTTCCCCTCCCTTCTACACAGACATCTTACTTCCCCTCCCTTCTACACAGACATCCTACTTCCCCTCCCTTCTACACAGACATCTTACTTCCCCTCCCTTCTACACAGACATCTTACTTGCCCTCCCTTCTACACAGACATCTTACTTCCTCTCCCTTCTACACAGACATCTTACTTCCCCTCCCTTCTACACAGACATCCTACTTCCCCTCCCTTCTACACAGACATCTTACTTCCCCTCCCTTCTACACAGATATCTTACTTCCCCTCCCTTCTACACAGACATCCTACTTCCCCTCCCTTCTACAAAGACATCCTGCATCCCCTCCCTTCTACACAGACATCTTACTTCCTCTCCCTTCTACACAGACATCTTACTTCCCCTCCCTTCTACACAGACATCTTACTTCCTCTCCCTTCTACACTGACATCTTACTTCCCCTCCCTTCTACAAAGACATCTTACTTCCCCTCCCTTCTACAAAGACATCCAGCTTTCACTCCCTTCCATACAGTAATACTGATTCCCCTCCTTACCGCTTTGTCCTCTTAACATTGAAAATGGTGCGTTTTACCTAAGGTGCATTTCTGAATCTATCAAAATAACAAAAGAAACAAATCTACAGGTTATAGATGTCCGCTTTGGCGTGTGGTACTTGGATTTATTGAATTAGAAAAGAACTTTTTTTTAATTCCGACTTTTTCGGATAAGAACTGTCTCATAAGCACTGGTACACTATAACTTTTTAAAAAACAAAACCTAACTGTTTTTGATATTTGTGCTTAGCCTGCATATTCTGTCAACTCCTGAGTGTCATTCCCAATCCCACATCGGAGGTTTCAGCTAGCATTTGAGATTTTCGTCTTAAATGTCAACTACGCTGTGCTGTATTGTGAGTTTGTGACAACTCTTTGTTGTATGGTGACAACTCATGATTGCGTTTGACAACTCAGGATTGTATGGTGACAACTCTGGGTTGTACGGTGAAAACGCTTTGTAATATGGTGACAACACTTGGTTGTATGGTAATCAGGGAGTTAGAAGCTAGGGGCTAGAAACGTACGACACGGCCTTACAATGTTTGGTCTTATAAGAATGTGTCTTCCCTAGAAGGAATCATGGAATGGGACGTCGTGATGGGGCTGTCAACCCGACTACGGTATTTGTCTTACACTATAAGCCTTATAACACTAAATTTAACCCCGAAGCCATAACTGACGTTCTTCCAAATTTCTCTTCCTAAACGCGTTTTATTATCTATTTTTTGGCCGCGCCGAAAACAAGTAAAACGAATCTTGTGGATAAAAGTGCACGATATCAAAGTCAGCGTTGTCGTTATCGTTGTCCTGGATTGAGGATTTGCAATCTGGGGACAACGTAGAGCCACCGTGGCTATAAGTTGAGATCACGAAACCGAGAACCATTCTCGGTCATATTTAGTAATTCGGAACACACCGCTCCTGTTTCTGCACTTTCCGGCAAATCGACCAAGGCGTTCCGGGGCAACATTTAGCGTCCATGTTTACTTTTGACGTTGATCAGCAATCTCTCCCAGAGTGCATTGCGGTTCTCTTCCTGTAATGGTGGGAATCGCAATGCACTCTGGGAGAGATTAGTTGGACAGGTTCCGGAAGTGAGGCAGGCGTATCGCTAGACCTATTGACGTCACGAATGCGTTGACGTCAAATAGTGCAAAAAACTACCAACCACTTAGTTACGTACACACTAACTGGGCGGCGCGACGTTGTGATGGACCTTGTAACATTATAGAAATATCTCATCTTCTCTCAGCTTCAGAATTTCGTATGTTTTTCGATATTTAATGATTTTAGGCAAATTTGTGTTGCGACGTCAGAAGTTCGTTTTGAAATAATATTCAAGTTCATCAAAGACGGTTTGCTTGGATGGTTCGATACCTTAGGCTTACACAATGTTTTAGCAGCTCTGTACCAGGAACAATGGAGCGGTCAAAGTACAGCAGAATTAACTCTACACGTACATATTTAAATTATAAAGACGAAATCGACATTAGGTTGTCCTGGTAATACATATGACTGCATTATATCATATGACGGAAATACAGATTTAATTAAATTTTATATTGAAAAAAAAAAAATAAATAAATAAATAAAGAAAGAAAGAAAATAGAACCATAACCTCCATTACAGAATGTGGAGACACAAAGTTGAAATTAATAATTATTTCATCCAGCACAATGTATATGTTTCAACTTATATGAATCACGCTTACATTGTTGGCCTGATGAAGCGAGCGACTTGGTTAAAGTATGGGAAGACACCGGAGTAGCCACATACTTTGTAGGTGCATGCGAGTGTTACCACTGCGTCACCCAACCACTTGACCCTGCATTATGGAGCACCACCTTTTATTTATTTATTTTCTTTGTCATTTTTTCTTCTTCTTTATATTCATTTGTTCAATGAACCCAATTATCTGTGCCTGAACAACGCAGTTGAAGCAAAGAGGCAGAATGCGCTCTTTGGATATGTGAGAGTATCCGATCGCATGCCACTTAAACGATTCTGTATATTGTTATTCTCTGCTCTATATTACATAAAATACCTAAATGACATTCAATATAACACAATCGAGCAATATTTCCTTCAAGTCTGTCCCAAGGTAAAATAAATCAATTAAAACAGTTTTTTAAGGTTTGTAATTACACCCTGGAAAACATTTAAATCTCAAGACCGACCATGTTTGCTAAAAATAAAACAAAATGCATTATAGGTATTAGTACACCAACCAGTCCACGTAAGTTTGTTGCCTATTCACGAGTATTTATAGATAAGAGCTGAATCCCGGTACGCTTATATATACATTTATATGCATATATAGGGTATAGTAAGTAATAACGACGGTATAATCCAATATAGGTACTGGATCCCAACATAGTGTTGTATAGGGTCTAGTAAGCAATAACGACGGTATAATCCAATATAGGTACTGGATCCTAACATAGTGTTGTATAGGGTCTAGTAAGTAATAACGACAGTATAATTCAATATAGGTACTGGATCCTAACAAACAGATGTTCGTTGGATGCGTATTACTAGAAATAGATAATTTGTCAAGTAGTAATAACGACAGTACAGACAAGTAAATTGTCGAATTTTCCAGGCAATCTGTCCCTATATACAATTGTATATATATATATTTATTAATTCCTACATGTAGAAAAAAACACGTACATTTCAATAAGAGAAAAGCATCCTAGTTTCTATACCGTGTAGTATCATGTTTATTTACGAGCACAGACATTTGGTGTTCAGATGTAAACAGTAAGAATATGAGTGTACACATATACACATACATGTCTATACGTGCTATATATATATATATATATACATGTATGTAGAGGTATGTTTGTAACTATTACGCAAGATTACAACTTCCGGGTGATTTGGTCGTCGGCTGTTGCTATACTTCCTAGCGTAAAACAGAGAGGCAACGAAATTGACATTTTCTCAGGGTAACGTAATTTTTTTCTATCGCATTCAGAAATATTCTCAGAACTATAATAATCATATGTATTGGGAGTTTATCGAGATTTTTTCAAGATTTTTTCAAGATTTTTTTTCAAGATTTTCAAGGAATTTATCAGAGGCAACTCGGAGGTACCGTCAAACCTGCCTTAGCGACCACCTGAATTAAACGACACCCTCTCATATGCGACCATATTTCCCCCTGCCAACGTTATTTACTATACTAATGACCTGAATTAAGCGACCACCTGTCAGACGCGACCAACGACCATCACTTGTGTCCCAAATACTGAAAGGCGACTTTTTTCAGCGAATTTCTGAGAAAGTTTAAAACGAAAGTAGATGTCATAGTCAAGAAGAAACCAGACGAACCTGTCCACTTTAAACGATTAAAAGCTACTCAAGAAATGTGTGAATTTTCTTATTCTGTCTGAAAAATGTCTTTCATTCTATTTTCGCCCTGTTAACAACCAAAAATGAACGAAACTACTTCTGAAGAGGAAAAGGGGATGGGGCGAAAAAGAACGTACAAAAGGATGCATATACAGTGAACTTACTGTTAAACTGATATCTATATTCTTTGAGACATCAGGACAGATATTTACCAGTGAAAAATGTCTCCGTTTTGATGTAGGATATGCAGTAAAGTGACTAATAATCCGGACGGATTTATTTTGGCGGTCAAAGACTAATTCAAATAATCTACAATCATCGATGATATGTATCGGAATTTATCAGAGGCAAATCGGCATTATTTCGGAGGCCAAAAATATCTTCAAAATCCAAGCGTTCTACTGCTGCCTTTGTGGAATGCCATATCACACGTGAAACCTCTTCCTTCGTACACTCGGGTGGAAATCGGTACGATTTCGTCGAAATTTCAGTGGTGGCAATGCCGATATGCACCTTTCTTCTCTTCACCTGTGGGAAATGTCATGATCCGTGCTTGTAGACATTCAAATAAGTATGAATAATATCAAAGGGAAACCGTTTGCATTTCGTCAGATACAGTTCCATTGTCGACCATCTTCGCTTACCAAGGAATACATCTTCCTCTCCACAGGGAAAGGAGTGTATCGTATTGAACACCATTGGCAGGTGAAGATAGCTGTCAATATAATTCATCGATGGAATTTGTTATATGTTAAATCCAATGGTTCTACTGTTGATATACATGTTTTCTCATCCCATGCCTTGAATATGTCGCGACAAGCACGTGCTATCTGGCTTGCAGATGTTACCATTTGACCAGTAGTAGGAAGCTATCAGTAAGTCATGCATATCTGATTATTTTTATCACCATAGAGAATCTAACGAGTCCTAGAAGGACGAAGCAGATGTATGCGTCCTTAGCATAACTGCTGAGTCTTAGAAGGATGAAACAGCTGTTTGGCGTCCCTAGCATCACTGACGAGTCCTGGAAGGATGAAACTGCTGTTTGACGTCCCTTACATCATTGAGGAGTCCTGGAAGGACGGAAAAGTTGTATGATTTCCCTAACAAAACAGCTATAAGACGTCCCTAACTAACATCACTGACGAGTCCTAAAAGGAGGAATCAGTTGTATGATGAAGTTTTATATTCATTATTCGGCATATATACTTGGTCTGTTACTAAATTCGTATTTAAAGGCGTCATTCCCTCGCTTCCGAGTATATAACTACACAGTTCTAACTTAATTTGTAAGGAAGGAGGAAGGAAGGAAGATAATTTTGCCTCATTTACAGCTCAAAGTTTCATCAACGTTCCTGTATCACGGGAAATTTTTACTGGAAAAAATAAAAGAAACTTTAAACAAGAATCAACTGTGACCCTTATCTCCAGTAATACTTCCCTATGGACAAACTAAGTCGAGGGATGTCGATGAAACCTGAATTTGACCGATGGTACTATCAGCTTTTAATATATAGTCTTTAGGTTATGTCTGGAGTCTTGAGCATGACCGGTCAATGATTTAGTGTTAGTGAGATATTTGGAGTGTATTTCACACTGAATTCGAGACTCTTCCCAATTTGTCAGTAGATCTTCCTGAAGTTCAATTCGAGGTGGATGCTAGAAGTCAACTGACAGCAGTTCACGGAGGCATAGGAGGAATGACCAAGGTCAAATTCTATATTTCTTAGCTAAGAAATATTTTGCTATGGCATAAAATTAGCAAAATTAATCAGAATTAATTGAAAGATTAATTTTCCCATCGTGGTTACCCAAATCCAAGACAGTCAGCGACTTCTACATGCGGAGTCTTGTACTGTCTTACATAGCTGATACTTTACAGAATGCCTACAAGATACAGAATACAGTATGCTTGATTGATCAAATATTATTCCAAGAGGTCCAGTGGGTCTGTATCACTGACCGTCCTGCTTGCTTGATCCAGTGTTCTATTCCAAAAGGCCCAGTGGGTCTGTGTCACTAGTGTCTGTTCTGCTGGACTGATCCAGTGTTCTATTCCAAGAGGCCACGTGGGTCTGTATCACTAGTGTCTGTTCTGCTCGACTGATCCAGTGTTCTATTCCAAGAGGCCTAGTGGGTCTGTATCACTAGTGTCTGTTCTGCTGGACTGATCCAGTGTTCTATTCCAAGAGGCCCAGTGGGCCTGTATCACTGACCGTCCTGCTTGTTTGATCCAGTGTTCTGTTCCAAGAGGCCAAGTGGGTCTGTATCACCAGTGTCTGTTCTGCTGGACTGATCCAGTGTTCTATTCCAAGAGGCCCAGTGGGTCTGTATCACTGGCCATTCTGTAGCCAATGAAGTGAAGACTTTGTTTGGAAGATTTGATCCAGGTAAATTTCAAAGTTGGTTTTGACCATGTCATAGCTTATAACCCAAGGATTTAACTAAATGAATATTTCAATTCATTACCCTTAGACCTTAAACGTATTATCCTAGATCTGGATTATTTATTTTTAATATAATATGACTCCTAATACATTTGAACAAAATCAGCAGCCTTTATCAGAAGCCCCTAGCCTTTTGATTAATGAGAAGAATCATTACAAGATTTTGACACATCTGACCCCTGTGACCTTTGAAGTTGACCAGGGTCATTCATATTAATAACCATGGTAGTCCTTCATCCTAGCAAACTACCAGTCAAATATTTTAAAACTTGGCCTGTCCGATGACAAGTTGATTAAAAAGAAATATATTCAGCTGGATGGCTGACAGACACCACACAATGTAATATATTTACAGAGATATAAAACATATATCATCAAAACAATGAACTGTCTTCGAGACGTTTATTTCACATAATAAAATAACTACATACATCCATGTATCATTATGAGATGACATAACAGAGTCTCCTCATGACATAATATAAAACATGACATTCCTCTCATGACACAAAATATATAAACATGTATAGTTGGAATAGATAGCAACAAATTCCATTACTAAATCTTTGGAACACATTTTCTTCATTGCAACCTGTGGTTCAGCTTCAGCAACCCTTCACGTCCTACAAATTTAGTGGCTCGATTTTTGAGACAATTCGATCTGTGGGATGTTTTTATTTTTATTTTAAAGAGTCAAGCTTTCCACCAAAACATCTGGATGGAATAAAAGAAGTTGATGAAATTTCCTGTCAGCTACCAACTTGTTTGGCTATGGACATGAGTACTAGTAGAGAACTTACTAAAGTGAACAACAGCAAGTCTTCTGATAATTAAATGGATGAAATGAAATGAGTAACAGTATACAGGATAATTTTTGTGGGACAGATGTTTTCATGGATTATGTGGGTAACATCATATTATATTTTGTACTTCCAGATAAACTGATTTAGGGCCAATGCTAACTACTGAAACTGAAAGGTTAATAAAAGGGTTGTTATCCTAATCTCTCTCTCAAAAACAAATATGCTGCATTTTTTATAACACTGACATATCCCTAAATTCATCTCTCCAAGAAAGATTTGCTTAATATTTCCATAAGCCTTGCCTAACCCTTACCCAACCTCTCTCGCTAAAAAAAAAAAAAAAAAAAAACTGAATTTTTCATAAACCTGCCACCTCTCAGAAAAGGGGGTTTAGCTTAGTTTTTCTGTGATTAATATTAATCTTTTTTTTTTTTAAAAGTCCAGAGAAAAGTTGATTGGCAACAATTCCATCAACGTTTTGCTTCATTGTCAGTATTTAACGCACAACTAATGACAATATTTGAACAAGAGAGCAGTTACACCAAAACAGACGAGAGACACTTTCTCATCAACTGGTTTGAGTTTCCTGATGGGAACTGTTTGTTTGGACTGATTTCATCTTACTGTACATTAGAAGTTAAATAGACAATCAAATCCATCCGGAAATCTTTATCAGGTCACGTGATCCTTGTCAGCCCGAGATTCTCCCCCGAGGCATTTTAACTGTCACACTCCTCTGAACAACAGAGATTCACACTTCAGTACATCGGGGGCGGTGGGGGTCGCCCCTGGAAAGGAGGTCGGGGGCCCCTGGGTGGGGGACCTCTCATTGGACCACGGGGTCCACTTGGGGGTGGGCCTCTCATTCCTGGATGTGGGGGTCGTCCTGTTAAAGCAAACACAACTGCATTGTTATCAAAGCAATATAAACAAAATTTTACTGAAAATTTGTCCCTGTCATATATTGACTTCATTGAAAAAGGCTAATTTGTGCATATAGTGCATAGTGCATAGGTACCTTTTTAAGTTTCATTTTCAGATTAAAAAAAAAATTAAATATAGTACAATTGTTCATCTGTACTGAATACAGAATATTGATATCCTAGAAATCCATGGAATAGTTCTCTGTGCTACTTTTTGTATTTACTTTATATTCTTGTGAATTTATTTCTAGGAAATAGTCAACATACCATATTTCTTTTATATTCCCTTTGTTTTTCAATTAAAAAATAAAGGTTTTGCTTTCTATGAACAATTCTGTGAGTGGTTAAGTAAAAGGCTGAGTTGTAATGGACTGAGGAATATCACCATTGAGTAATTTTACAAAAATTTGAGCCTATGGTATGAGAACATTTATACTTTCAGATTATAATTATGGTAATAAAGATAAACTACTAATTACACAAACATTCAGAGTGAAAATATCATGTTGGAAAATGTCACCTACCAAATGGTGGTCCGCCTGGTCCTCTGGGTGGGGGACCTCTCCAGCCCGGGGGTGGAGGTCTCATCCCAGGGTGAGGTGGCATTCCCATGTGTTGCATCCCCGGGGGTGGTGGCATGCCAGGCGGCATACGTGGAGGTTGACCCCCTGAAATTGACAGAAGTTCTTTAAACAACAGGTTCAATTAATCTAATTAATTACCTTGGCATTGTCACACCAATTAGGCTAGAATTCTCAATCAAGATGGTACATGGAATTTGATTGGTCAGTTGAAGTAAATTGGGGCAGTATAATGATGATAAACCTTTCTTATTTGTATAAAAATCTGCTTCCAAGTTTATTCAGATTTTGATTGTTATGATTTGTTATAAATTCTGACATGATGTTAAAACTGAATTCTTAAGTATTACATGACCCCAAAAGGTCAATAAAATTCACCTCTCATGAGATAAGTTCTGACATATAAAGATAGGCTACAGACAGATACTGGATTATTGACTATGGATTACAATAATTATCTTTGTCTCTAACAACTACTACATGTATGTAAGTGTGAGGTTTCACTGTAGAACAATGGTTTGACCTACCTGAGCTGTTCTGTGATTGGCCGGTTTGGTTTTGAGAGGTTGGAGGGGGTGGCTGTCCCTGACCGTACGGGTTCATTACACCTGTCAATAAATAATTGTACAATCAGTAATCTTCATTTTGAGAAGTCAACCTTAGCTCTGTGTGTTGCTGACATCTTCAAGAAATATTTTGCTACATGCTGGACTACTATACTACTACAGAGGAGCCCACTTATTTGCATATCGGTTATTTGAATATCCCGCTTATTTGCATAAAATTCTCAGGTCCCGATTTTCTTCTTCTTTATCTTTGTATTTTAATCCCGTGTATTTGCATCGACTAAAACACCGACTCCCGCTTATATGCATATAAAATTTCCAAAAAATTGAAAATTTTTTTAATTGATTTTAGGGTATTTTTGTGATTTTCCCGTAATTTTTTTTTAAAGAAATGTATTTTAGCTTACATATTGATTTGACACGATGTACAACGTTATCTAATCATTGGCTCACACTTCGTCATTACAGGTTACGTTCGATGCATCGATATCAACATTTATGTATATCAAGATGCTATAAGTGTTATAAAACAAATTCCTAAATATGAAGTTTAAGAAAAATCTAAGAAGAACTTTCTCAGAAAGAGCAATAACAAGCTTCAACTGTCAAAATTTAACATATCTACAATTTAATTTTTTCCTGAAAAAACTGAATGGTCACAAAAGAGAACAAATGGGAATCTTTTGAAACATCATTCAATTGCTTTTCAAGAAATAGCGATAGCAAACTTAAACTGTCAAAATTCAAGATGGCGGTTTGTTGCCCATCTTTTCTCCATCAGACAAAGAATTGAACGGATAAGGGACAAAAGGACACCTACACATCAAGTTTCAGAAATATCTTTCCAGTTATCAAGAAATGGTGATAACAAACTTCTGCTGTCAAAATCCAAGATAAACAAGTTTTATACTATCAGGCAGTTTTTATGTACAAGATAATTAACTGAGCTCATCTGAATTTGTTTTACCTATACATCTGATATCCATGGAAGATTAACAGAATCTTATAACATGGGTCTGTTCTGTGGACAAGTATATAAGAGTTTGGCCAGTCAGCACGAGGCTTGCCGAGTGCTAGCCAGCCAAACTTTAATTACGAGAGGGTTGAGATATCCTTATTCGCGGAACAGACCCATGTTAGATTATTGTTCTCACATACTTGCAAGCAAATGTAAGCTTTTATGAAAGTTTTTCATCACGCCATCTGCAATGCTCCTTGGAATGTACATCAAAATTAATGACGTCATCATTTACGGCTCGGTTACTCAACATAAAAGGATGACGTTACGCTATTGTGAGGAGCATCATATAGCGTGTGCCAGCTGTCATTACCCACCTGTGCGAGATCGATTTATATTTTCCCTTGTCACGGTGGGATAACCCTGTGAAGTATGCGAGAACTTCAAAATCTTTATCTATAACTGTGTTTTACTTGCCATCCCACAAGGCAAACTGTTTTAGAAACTCTTTTACATATTTAAGAGCTTCACATGGAAACGTTGACCAAATCATGTGAGAAACAGAAGCTGACTTTTATCTTTGAAGAAATCAGCAAAGGAATTTTCTATGGAATGATTCCTGTCTGATTCTGTATTTGACTGTTTGGATGACAAGCTATATTTTCATTATGTTATGAAGTACAAATAACCAAGATGGCTGCCTGTCAACAATATTGTTTTCCAATCCGACAATCAGACTCAAGAGTAAATTGGCACAACTAGGGACCAAGAGAAACCGACATTTTAAGTTTGAGAAATTTCCTGTACTTCTTCAGAAATAACGATAACAAACTTCAAATTCAAGATTTGGCAATTTTGATTTCTGCTCAGATTCAAATAAATTGGGCACAATTAAGGACCAAGGCAAGTTTAAGAAATAATCTTGCTGTACTACTAAAGAGAGAAATAATCTTGCTGTACTACTAAAGTAATAGCAATAACAAAGATTGTTTACGGATGAACCATAGATAAAGA
The DNA here is from genome assembly GCF_902652985.1 of Pecten maximus. Classification (NCBI taxonomy): domain Eukaryota; kingdom Metazoa; phylum Mollusca; class Bivalvia; order Pectinida; family Pectinidae; genus Pecten; species Pecten maximus. The sequence continues at coordinate 32,134,731 of NC_047030.1, read as the reverse complement.
GTGATTTAAATAGCCCACTATCATCAGATGGTTGGCTTAAAATTCAACAAGGGATGAAAAATGAAATGAATATAGCAATATGGATTTCAAAGAGGTTCAAGATCACATTCAACATTCTGTAGCTTTGTTTTCGTAATTAATGGACAAATTTAAGAAAAGTCCTGAAATGAATAGTTTATGATATTATTCAAAAGGAATTTCAGCATCATTATCCTTCAGAGAAAAAGTTTTCCTAACAAGTGATTACACAAATTTTCGTAATATTAGTTATTATTACCTGGTGGTGGTGGCATTCCTGGGGGAGGGAAGGGTGGCATCCCCATGGGTGGCATTGGGGGTGGTGGCATTGGCATCTGCTGCTGACTGGAGTTTGGTGGTGGCACTGGCGGCGGCATCATGCCAACAGATCCCATACCTGTGTGTTCATGGACAGAGTCATACATACAGCAAACATTTTATAATTAACATCTACAAGTCTAGCCTAGTTATTCCACAATGCCAGGAAATTATCAGTTGAAATTTGGATCAATTTCACTGACAAAATTTCTGATATTTTAGATTGAGTTGTTGTATTTTATCATACAAGAATCAAAATTAAACAATAGTCTGAATACATATTGTCATCTGTAAGCAGAGAAATGAACTTTATCTGTCACAGCAATGGAGATTTTAATTAAGGCCCTGATTATGTATTCAATAAGCATTATTTAACTTACTCCTGTAACATAAGAGGCCACTGATTGGCCGATTCATTATCTGACATTATGGTGCTGACTGCCATGTCTTTATTTCCCAAGCACTATGTCTTTGATGTGTGTTAATCTCTCAAATCAGGGCAGAAAAAAGATTTGATTATATTGTATCTATATCTATGGCTTAAACTTTGATGAAAACTTTATATACAGTCAAACCTGTCTATAGTGACCGCACAAGGGGAGGCAGAAAAACGGTCACTATAAACAGGTTGCCTTTATAGACAGGTCAAAATTATTGCACCAACCAATTTACTTAAAACTGACATAAATAAATTGTCATTGAACAGGGCATTCAGAAGACCAGTCAGAAGTTAAATAAATGCATAAACTTTATAAATCTGAAGGGTTTAATATTTAATGATTTGTGGACCCACACACAAAATATAACTCAAAATGGTCTTTTTTTTTTTTTAAATTTTGTTCTGAAATAATGCTATATGTATCTATCAAATTATCTCCCTTTCTTTCATAAATAAAGAAAAAGAATACACAATAATTAATTAATTAATTATATTTGTGTTACTACTAATTATTTTGTGTTATAGTCTTACTTCTTAAAACCAAAATATTTTTTTCTGACCTAAATTGAAATCCGGATATTTGTGTCAGTTTACGACTTTTTATTAGTATTGACTAATTAAAGATGGCGGCAGTACAAACGCTAGTACCGACAGCTACGATTAAGAAAGGCATTATTGGCTTTCATGTGAGTAAATCTTGTTGACAGATATGACCAGTGTTTGTTATTGAAGTGATGTATCCTAGTTGTAATCACAAAATTAACTGACCGTGTCAAATGAAGCCACCTGTGCACAGTTGTAATGTAATACCGACACGCATGGTGACCCGACTCCTCTCTTACTGAGCCCCAGGCCAGGGCAGCTACAGTAATTATAGGCTAACAGGTGGTAGGGGTCTTTTGTTTATATACTCAGGCCAGGGTTGTGGTGCTCCTTTGTTTGTATAATCAAGCCAGGGTCGATGTGTCTGAATTTTCTGGGGATTTTATGAGGGATGACTGCCGAGAGCAGAAAATGGCTGACAGAAATCGGTCGCTATAGAAAACAAATTAGCGACCGCCGTTCCGAAATCACCGGTCGTTAGCCACATTAGACAGGTAGTCGCTATACAGAGGGTCGTTATATAGTAAAATCTCACGGGGAATCCTAAAACCGGTCGTTATAGACAGGCAGTCGTTATATACAGGGGGTCGTTGGAGCAGGTTTGACTGTACTTACAGTTTATGCATTAATTAATTAATTGATTATTATTAATTATGCTCTAATCACTATAAGTTAGCATCTAAATAAGTATTCATCATTAAAGAAACTCTCAGGTGCAGCCATGGTAAAATGACCTAGCTTTCAAACATGGTGGTTTGGACCAATACAATATGCAAATAAGCATTTTATATAAAATAAATTCTAGTAATGAAAAGAAAAGGAATTAAGTTTCATTTCTCATGTGGATATTTTCATTCTGTTTTCATATTCCATTATCTTCACATTAAAAGAGGAAAACAATTATTGTTTGCTTTTTTTTGATGAAAAAGTTTCTGACTTTGATTAGTGGTGAAGACTAATTCCTTTAGCCCTTTGATAATTTGCATTTTAATATGCAAAAATGCAAAATGTTATTGAAATCTGGACTTTGAATATATGACAGCCAGCATCACCTAAATTGCCATTGGGAAGTTATTACTTACCTATCATAAATTTTTCGGCATTTCAACCTCTAACATTGTTGGAGTATATTTAACTAACCTTGGTTTTGGCCTGTGTTGAGTCCCATTGGTGAAGGCGGAGGAGGGGGCGGGGCTATAGAAGAGGGTTGTGAAGGAGCTGGCGGTTGTTGTGGAGGGGGTGGAGCATCAGCAAACAGTTGATGTGGTCGGTCTGTTAATGACAGTGGGTTCTGTTGTGCTAGGAGACGCTCTGAAACGAAACGAAGTAACACAAACTTAAAGCAATGGAAAAAATCAGTCCAAAAAATATATATCAGTCCAGACAAAAAATATACTAAAACATTAACAGAATAGATATTTATTGGAGAAATATAAATTTTACTGAATATGTGACAGAAAAATTTCACTTTGTCATTTTGATATGAAATCATCATCCAAAAGTAAGGGGAGATAACCATATTTCTTTAATGTCTGACTGATCTATCTAGAAAATTCATTTGGAATTAGAATTTTGGTATATATTTACAATTGCAAATGAACAACAATGCCATGACATTTTCTCATCTGTTTAATGCACAAATTTGATATTGCGCAAAATATAATGCCCCAAAAATAGTTCCAGGTGGGACAACAGTGAAATATTAGCACTGCAAATATAAACAACAAGTATTCAGTACATAACATTCTTTATATACCGCAGGGATCGATGCTAACAGTAGCTGGCAGCCCTGGGCTTCCCGAGGCCTGTTGGGCTGCCAGAATGTCCAGACCAGCAGCCCTGTGGGCTGACAACATTTTCAGTCAAATGTATAATGTCCAGCTAAAATTTTCTTCATTTACTTGAATTATTTTATTTTCAAAACTGTTTACATAAAACCTGTTTGTGTAAGATCTTAAAATTTTATGCTCAGAATGAACTAGACAGCAGGAAACTGCATCTAGAATTCCTTTTTTCCTCTGTGTTGGTGTTGAGGGCTGTAAGGACATGCCCCCAAATCTCCCAAGAGGGGTTTCACCACTGGCAGCCCGGGCTGCCTCATTTCAAAACCTGGCAGCCCAGCATTCTGTCAAGGCGATAAGTTAGTGTCAACCCCTGTATACCCAATCATTTTATTGAAATCAATGATTTTGGAGGTCACTACTCCAGACCCTAGGTAAATATGACCTACCTGCCACTGATCCATGTCTTTCACCTTTAGCATCCTTTTTAAAGGCATATGATATAGATATTGCCCTGTTACACAAGTATTGACCATTCATAGCTTCTATAGCAGCATCCGACGCCTCAAACGATGCAAAGTTGATGAAGGCGTAACCTTTGGAATTTCCTGTGTCAGGATCTCGCATTATCTTTAAGAGAAAAAGGAAGTGAATATCATAAAATGCCCAGACAACTGAAACAGATTCTGAATTAATTTAAACACTTATGTCTTTCACTTACGGCTGTCACAGATACAAATTTTGATCTGTGTGCTTGATTTTTAATACATGACCTGTACCTACAGCTGGGTACTTGGTATATTCTACCATACACAAAACATGTTTAAAATGGGAGAAATAATAAAATCAACAATTTTTTTTAAATATAAGCTGTATTGCTGGTAATATTATAGGTACTATTTTTCTTTCATTAATTTATCATGACCTTGCTGTTGCTGTGAAATGATTCCAAACTAATTTAGAAGTTTGTGGTAATGAATAACGTTGTGACCGGTAATTAAAATATAAGCTGATCAGCTATCAACTGCACAACTACACGTGATGGCGAAGCAGGAAGCCTGACAGAAACTCTTTCAGACAGCTTCTTGTTATCCATACAACATTAATATGGCTTTCACATACACACATCTGATGTGAATGAGGGTTCCCATGTCAGATGTTAGTAAAATCAGAATTTTTCCCAATTGATGCAGTATAAATGGAAATATTCACAACAAACAAATGATATAAAATTGTACACATCATCAACAATACTTGACCACAGGAACTCCTACTATTTTTCTTGTCACTATGTTGCAGACTTGTACCCCACAGGGACTTGACGAGATAGGAAAAGTACTTTGATTTATAAATACACTTATTGATCACTACTTGTTATTCATTTGGCTCATTTTCAATAGAAACAAAGATGGCAGACGAAAACCATCACGTGATTTATAAATCTTTTACAATAAAACTTTTAACCTATTATTTGAGGCAATTCTTTGCTGCAAATGTTTAGGGCCTATATATCCTACAGAAGGACTCGAGAAAGAAATTCTATACATAGCAGGTGCTGGAGAAAATGATGCTTATTGTTATGGTACCGTTCAAATTAAATTAATTTTATGCATGGTCCCTGTTTGACAAACCTGGCCTCAGTTTCATCACTGTCCCTTAACTAAAAATTTCATAAAGGAAAGCATTATTGCATTTAACCCTTTCACCCCTACTGACCGTATCAGACTTTAAATGATGAATGAATGGCAGAGTCCACTAACATTTCTTAGGGTTGAAAGGGTAAGGGAAACTTTTAAAGTAACTTTCCTTAGATTATGTTATGATTTCATATGGAAATTTTAATTAGTCCTTCCGTCGGGTAGATATTTTACTGAAATAGCCCTAAATAGCAGACACTTCACATCAGTAATTGAAAGGTTTCAGACGATTCTACAAAGAGTGAATTAGCTTCATCAGAACTTGATCCTGCTGTGAAAGATATTTAAAATTGAAGAAAGATCTCTTTAAATTCTCAGCCACAATATTCAGCGACTGTGTAAGGGGAGATAATTACACTACACAACAGAAAAAGAGATTGGCCCAAATCACAATTCAAAATCAAAATTAAGTCAGAAATATTTCTTGAAGCATCCTAAAAATCTTACTAAAGGGAGGTAATTCCTGATTTGTTGTTAAAGTTTACCTTTGGTGTTTGTAGTATAACACCAAATGCACTGAACGTGTCATACAGTAACTTCTCGTCCACCTCCGGGTCCAAGTTTCCAATGAAGATATTAGCACCTACATCAAGATTCTTCTGATGAGCAGAGGCCTGTTTCAAAATAAAAATACAGTTTAATAGTCACTAATCACTTGATATGCATGCTAGCAATATTTTGTCATACAAACTTGATTTGATAATTTTCAAATAAATTTTCACAACTACCATTAACTTTGTTTTTTTTCTGTAGATATATTTCAGAGAACTTACAACCTTTGCAATATTAAATTTTAGTCTAGCAACATCAGACAATTGATAGTCCCTTTCTCATTATTTATTTTGTGTTCTTCCCAAGATTCAAGATCATAGTTATATGTTTTCAACAATAGAGACAGCTTTTTGTCTATTGGACAATAATTTTCACCTGTTTGTGGTCAGAATCCTTCATGTAATCTGACAGGACTACCATATCATAATTTTTTTTATATATCAATGATATCTTTTAATCTAGAATTATTTTGTGTTTGAAAATATTTCTCTAAAAACATTCTCCGTATTTGCAATTTTTTGAGGGGTTTTGTCTCGTTCAGATCATTTCCCATCTCTTAATTTGAAATTCTTATCTGTTCTATTAAACATCGGGCAATTATTAGAAAGAATATAGTACTGTTAACACAGAAAATTTATGCCAGGAGTCCTTTTGATCATGAAAATTTCTCCCATCCACATTTTTTACTTAAAGACCTATAGCTATCAAAATGTAAGTTTTCTGGTAATGCAATAAAAAGTATCTTAAATTTGCTTTCATTTTCATATCAGATTTTATGAATCATGTCTCGGAGATGCTTGCCAGTATATATTCCCAAAAAAATGAAAATTTCTAAGACTTGTTTCATAAAATCTCAAATGAATGAAATCTCATTTAAGATCCTATACCTGTATATCTTACCTTGTTGACACGTATAGGTTTACCATACAGTTTTATCATGTTCATTATCTTTATGGCATAGTCCGCGTCATCCTCTCCCATAAACTCAACAAATCCATAGCCTTGATGACTCTGGGTCACACGGTCCTTGGGCATGTGTACATTCACTGAAAATTATATATTATAAATAGTTATTTTTAGTTGTGATGAACAGTTCGAATGATTTCTAATTTAGGGTAATTCCATTGAACTATATTTGCAACAGGAGCACACAAGGGCATTAACGAACAGGCCCCAGAAGACAAGGAAATTCTATGTAGGGTTGGTGTTGTAGAAATGCTGCTTAGTGTATGGTACATTTCAAATAATATCTTTTTTTTTGTTTTTGTTTGACAAAACTGGAGTCCATCTCTTTGGTGAATATTTTATTGGAATAACCCTAAGAAAAATCAGGCATTTTACGATAATAAAATCACTCAGATGCAGTTTTATTGTTCATGAATATAATATTGTGTTTATCAAGATTTCTTATTTATCCAATTGTTATTGAGCTAAATAAGAAATTTCAGAACAACTTGAACCTTACAAGGATTCCAGTAAAAAAATTTTCTTATAAATAATATAGTCAACATTTTCTTAAAGTTTGACTTACATCAATGATATCATAAAGTGATGAATTTCAAATTTAAACTAAAATGATTTTTATTTAAGGGCAGCCATATGAACCCTAGTAAAGTTTATGTACAGAACAAAAGCAGAGATATAAAGGCATGTTTTGTCTTACCAACAGGGCCAGCCTGGAGGAACAATTCCCACAGAATGGCCTCCAGGACTTTTTCATCCAGGCCACCGACGTACACCGTCGCATCTGTAAAGGAAAAAGGCTGATAAAGTTGATGTAAAGCAAAATGATATGCTGTCTGTATAAAGATTTTCTGTATTCTGTTAAGAAAAAGAATTGACTCTAAAGGTCCTTGAATGGTTGACATAGTGTGTGGCAATTTCACAGTGTTCGAAAGTAAAGGTGGTCCTATGGCCAGAGGCTATAGAAAACCTGGTCGGTCTATGTAAAATTTCAAAGTGTTGGCCCCATTGGCTATGAAAAGTTTGAGTCCTTACATACATTATAATTCATGTAAACAACATTCCAATATTTTCTGACAAACGATCATATGAAATCAGAGCTTAAAATAGATTTTTTTTTACCCATAACAGCGTGTTATTACTGGATGATGCAAGCATTTGAATGACAGTTATGCTACTTTCAACAATATGTTTACAAAATGGGTCTATGGAAAAAAGACTTGGGCTATGGGATTTCAATTTTCTGTAGACATATTGTCCAAGGAATTTTCATATATACTTTCATACACTTGGCAAATGGTATGCTGTTTGTATATAAGATCTGTAGATGAGATTTGGTTTATATCTTGATGTACAGATATGTAAATCTTGTTTCTCAAATATTGCAGAGGATGAATGGAATCTATGATAAAACTTCATAATTTTTGAGACCAAACCTGGAAGGACTTAATTACATCGTGTATAATCACTGAGTGAAGAATTTCTATCATGGAAGTTTGGGATATAAACGAAATGAAGATAACATTTTTATAAACCAGTTTACTTAGATCCTGCTCTCACAAGCAGCAAAACCTCATTCAACCTAAACACTCTTCTGATCTTAAGATCTTCAACATTTAGTCAATATCATGGAAATATATTGATTAACTACATGTTTTATAACTGTAAGGATTTCTGGCCCTGTCGTCACCATGTCTGGTATAGGGCCAGAGCGCACTACTATATATTATACTATATATACCATTTGGTGTCGCTAAGAATTTGGTGCAAATATAATAAAATTGTGTGTGACATAACATGTACACCTACCTTACATATATGGATAAATGAGATATTTATTTACCCCAGAACACCCATTAAGTCCCATCTAGGTTTTTTATTCCGTCCGTATAGATCCTCGTTTTACGCGGTGTCTGATAATTCCACATTTTCATATAGTAGTGCACTCTGGCCCCTACACCAGACATGGTGACAGGGCCAGAGAAAACTTGGGCTATTTTATCTATAAGCTGGTTGGCAAATTTATTTTCTGACATAGTGACTGTTACAAGGCCTCTGTAATGACACGAGTTTCTGTGTGATACTGATATTTTGTTGGAGTTGAGGTATAACTGTTATGGTGATTAATCATGAGGTCTGGTGTAATTTTAATATTTGTAATCTACAAATCCCTTTAATTTTAGCATTATAAATTTCATGTTCGTTAAACTGAAATTAACCTGTGCATGAGCTAGACATTGCAATTGCAAGTTGACATTTAATATAAATGTCAATAACCGTATGTGCTTACAGAGAGACTGGGTTAGGCACGCTGTATGTTATCTTTCAAAATAAAATATAGGCCTAGTCTACATTATGTTGACAAAGGAAAGGCAATATAAACTGGGGGGTTGCATTGAGCAGTCCAGTTGTTGAATAATTGAGGCATCTTGAACCTAAGGACAATTTCTAAATGAATTTAACTCTATGAAAAATGAAACTCATTAAATCATTATTTAGGGTGTAATGACTGCGAGGTGTCTGCAACAGATGATCAGACCATAACGTTTCAAAACGAACCAAAATATTATCAGAGGCCTAGAATAACAATGCGGCTCCAGCCGTGTTTACCTACACAAAATATCTGTCTACTTTGTATAGTTCCTAGTAAAAGGAAAATGTTTATCAATATTCTTGGTCATAAAGAATTTCTAGAAATTAACACCAATAACATACAAACCCTGATTTCTTTCTGCAATCGGACCGGCAGCCATTGCTTACGCCATGCGTGTTGAAAAGCGTACCTCAGACGTAGGAGAGTTCTCGACACGTCCAAAAAACTCCACGACTTGTTAGATTGATCCGTGGTTGGACCTAACCATACCTACCAAACACTCCGTCACTTTACCCAAAAACTAACGTCCGTGTTGGTTCTACCTTCAATACTCATTTATTTTCAATTCCAAATTCACAATTTCAAACATAACTGTGTGCAAATGTACAATGGTTATTAAGTACAACCGATGCAGGGGAAGTAACTCTTATTCACATAGCCATATTCTTTAACATTTCCCACTGATCATATGCCAGTTATAATTGACAATTTATTTCTAAGTTTGTTAATTTCTAATGTCAAAACCTAAAAGTATGCTTTTAAGGAAAATCTGGTCGGAGACGAAGGCAAAGATAGGTTATTTGTACAATTGAATTGAACCTATCTCTAATTTAATTGAACCTATCTCTAATTTTATTAAACCTATCTTCAAATACAACATATCTTTAATTCACTGGCAGAACAAGGGGAGCGGTTCCCATTCCCTATTTGTTCGTTATTGAAGATAGGTTCAATTCAATTAGAGATCGGTTCAAATCAATTGAAGACAGGTTCAATTAGTCTTATTTATATGGCGCGGGAAGGATGTCATAATTAAATATTTTTGCCTAGGCAAAAATAAAATATTGCCTAGGCAAAATTATTTCTGCCTAGGCAAAAATCGAATATTGCTTAGGCAAAAATATTTCAGCCTAGGCAATATTCGATTTATTTTTAGGCAGAAATATTTTTGCCTAGGCAAAAATCGAATTTTGCCTAGGCAATATTATTTTTGCCTAGGCAATATTCTATTTTTGCCTAGGCAAAAATAATTTTGCCTAGGCAAAAATATTTAATTATGACATCCTTCCCGCGCCATATATTTAAACCTATCTTTTATAGAATTGTACCTATCTCTAATTGAATTGAACCTATCTCTAATTAATCAAACCTATCTTTAATTGAATTAAACCTATCTTCAATTATTTAAAGATAGGTTCAATTAATTGAATATATGTTGATTTGGCGTTCCATAAAGGCAATTAGAAAAAAAACACTGTTCAACCATAGAGGTCTCTGGTTCAACCAAGGGCAATTTCGGCCTTCTTATCATCCTTCTGCACCCCACCTAGTTTTTCAAAAATTGAAATTTAACTTTTTTCATCCCGTCAGATTCTAAAACTAAAAGTGGAGATATTTGTACTTTTATATCCATAAAATTAGTAAAAGCACATCTTTTTGCACGCAGGCCTGTACTTTCTTATTTTCAGTCTCAAGTTTACAGCATCTATAACTCGTCTGATGCACTTAAAAAACTTAGGTCTCGCGGACTACAAAGATGCGACACAACTCAAAAACGCAATGTATAACACTTCTCAAACTCTTTCTATATTATCATAATTGTTACATGTAAAGAAGATAAAGTTGTATTGCACGGAATCCAGTCCGAATCCAATTTGGTTGAATTCAAGTTTATTCCGAAGGCGTTAATGCCCATGGTACAATAAATATATATTGCATACAGTCATACATATTTGGAGAGAGACACCTCACAGCAACACTCCTAGTAACATATACAATTTGTATAACATATAACATAGACATAAATACTAGCCGCAATAGACTAGTGAGCCAGAGGTCCCGGGTTCGATACCTAGCGGAGGCAGTGATTTAAATTTAATTAATCCTTCGCTCTGTTATAATCACAAGAAAGTTAAACTGAAGTTGAATTGCAGTTTACAAAATGTTGAATTAATCTACCACATAGCAGTTTAATAGATACATGTCTTGCAACATCAGCAATAGTATTTGTATATATATATTCTGCAGACAAACAGACAGACAGATGTATCAACGAAAGTAGAAGCAATGATTCATTTTCAACGAAGACATGCTTTCTTTGCATTCAAAATAATACCACAAGTACATACGAAGGAATGGATTAAAAGTATTTTCTTTTAACTAACGCGTGTTTTTTTTTCTTAAAAGAAAAATACATATATTTTCCGAGATTATTCTGTTCCTTCACATTATCTATGCTTAATAGTTGTACGAGTTTGAAGACGCTTGGTGATCTATACTGATGATTTATATACATATATATATTTTTCGGCATAGTCGTATAATATTCGTTTGGCCTCGGATATGACGCGACAGGTAGCGTTACTGGTCAAGATGAAGTATGTGATTGGTCAATGTAGCGGTCAATGCAAAATGCAGATATGCAGTTAAGAACAAAACAAAGTTCAGATTGAATGAAAGCTGAATAAGTGGATGTATCTTTTCAAACGACACATTGATAAAATTATATTCCTGATTCAAATGCAGTCTTACTATCACCAAAAATGATTCAAACAGATATAACTTTGTTGTCCGTCCTGAAACGCATTAGTTCGTTAATTTATTTCACCATCAGTTTTACATTATAACCACCAGCATTAAAACTATGCCGTTTACCTTTTTAAAAGATATTTCTTGTTTAAATTTTTTTTTTTCTTCTGATTTTATGTAAAATGGACACTGTGGTATACAATGAAACTTATACAATTTTATTATTTCAGCAACATTTACAAATGCTGAGTCGCCTATCAATGCTATGCTAACGACCGTTTTTTTTTTCATTTTTTTTTCAGAGACCTGATATTGGGCTGTACCATGTTTGTGTAAATGAATGACATAGACCTATATTTAACATCACTGAGGTCGAATGTGTTAAAACCTTGTAATAGTGCTTTTTCTATGACCGAGAGGTACAGAGACTTCATATTGAGACAATAGTATGTTAAAACCGAAAAAATAGGTCTTTAAGAGTAAACTCACCAGAAATTATAGATATACTAAAACTTTAAAATCAGTCTAGAGTCACTTTCGGATGATGTAAAAGAAGAAAATTCAACCACTATACAAGATGAAAAATAATTTATCTCCAGACTTTCTAAATTCTATATTGTCTTAAATGGTTGGTCAATATATCCCAGGTTATGTACTGAGAAATAGAAATAATTCTGTTATTCCTAACCATATATATAGACTTTCTAGTACAAATTCCTTCTTTTTATCTTCATCTCTTCGTCTATGAAATGTATGAGGTCATACTACTAGATCATAACCTTCCTTGAGCATATTTAAAAAATCAAGACTCCGGCACAGGGATTAGTTGGAACAGTGTCATCAGGACGCCTTCTAGGAACCACCACAAGACCAAGATGGGGCATTGCTAATCAGCAGGAACGATGGGACCTAGTTCAGGTAGAGATCAGAGCAATGGATGAGGAGGCTAGGCAAGGAAGCTGGATCCACTGGGAGGGAGTGAGGCAGCGGAAGGTATCCTGGGGTGAGATATGGAACACGGAGGGCTACAGGCTTAGCTTCCTACTGAAGTCAACTTATGATGTACTGCCAAGTCCCATCAACCTGTTCTCCTGGGGGGCCTTAAGGACAGCGCGGCATGTGACTTTGTGGGCGACCAGCTATTCTGGCACACGTTCCTACATCTTGCCAGGTAGCACTGTCGGACGTGAGTTACACATAGAGGCACGGCAAGGTTCTGAAGGAGATTTCGGCGCCAGATAGAGGAGACGGACTTTATCCAAAGGGCCAAAATTCGTCACCTTCGTGAAGTCTGGAACAGGGGCGAAAATCAGCGTGGAAGTAGGCGGGATACTTGCAACAGCGGGAAACTGAGAAATGAGTGCAGACATTCTCCAGGGGATGAGTTTTCTAGTAGAGGTGGTCTCAATACCGCTCCGCCCAGACATCGGGTTGTGGTTCCGTAGCTCCAAGCAGGTAGTGATGCTTGAATTAACAGTACCATGTGAAGATAGGATGAAGGATACCAATGAAAGGAAGCAACAGAAGTACCAGCAGCTAGTAGAGGAGTGTCAACAGCACGGATGCAGGACATGGTGTCTGCCTATAGAGGTCGGATGTAGGGGATTTCCCGGTCAATCAGTCTGGAGAGTTACGACTAAATTAGGAGTCATAAGAGCAGGCCAGAGGAACCTGATTCAAGCGGCAAGCAGGCAGGCAGAGGTTGCTTCCAGCTGGATATGGAGGAAGAGGGAGGAAAGATGAGGTGGTCACTGCCCGAGGTGAAACAGCAAGGGCAACACGCCGCAGTACCAGCAAGCGGTAGCGAGAGCCGACCGATCCCTGGTTGGGGCTGATCAACCCAGCCGGCGCACTTCTGGAGGACGTCGTGGAAAGCGCCGAAGCATCTGAGGAAGGAGGATCCACCCGATGATGGAACCGGCCAGTATTGGATCCAGTTATCACGTGTATTCAAGGTATCATAAACCTAACGCGATTAACATAAACATAATGCGATAAATAATTTACATGACTTAACGCGCTAAATAATCAATCATAAACTTAACGCGATAAACACAAACTTATAGCGCTTAGTAATCAGATACAGTTTTACGGGTTAAACAGCTTCGTAAATTTGACGTGTTAAATCGTAAGTAAATGGACTAATCAAATTTGTTGTTAGTATACATTCCGCTAAATCTGCAATGGCTGACGATGCCAGAACGCGGCAGCTCATGACAGTTGAAACAAGGGTTGACTTATGATAAAATATCGCTTTAGATTTAAAGTACATAACTCTATACAGCCCAAGGAGGCTGCAACGAATGACGTTTTCCACAATTTTTTGCTTGGCGAGAGAAAAGGTAACCAAGTCATAAAACACAGTTCACATCCTGTATTTTGGAATTAATCAGTGGTCATCTCGCGCCACAGTTCGTTCGAAGTTTTATTTTCAAAATTAAATAAAACCATTCCGAGACACTGTCTACCTTATGTAGCCATGTTTGTCTTCCGTACTGCCATTTCAGCGGCCAAAATAATGTTTCTGTCTGTATTTGTATCTGACTGGGAGTAGTCGCGAAATTTTGTGGTTGGTGGTAGAGTTATCTCCCTTGGCACATTGGAACTGGTCCGCTGTTTTAGATTCAATCAATATTTGTTTTGAACAAAATGGATGACATGAAACCAATAAGGCGTATTTGAACGTTAGAACAACGACTAGAAGCTATACAACTAGGCTCGATCAAATCAAGGAATTCCTGCAGAAAGTAGCGACCCCCCCCCCCCCCCCCCCCCAAAAAAAAACAAAACAAAGAAAACGCGAAGTCAGACTTATTCACGATTTTGAGATGGGGATCAGCACGGCGTCGCTATCTCACTAGAAAAAGAGGATTAACACGAACTATCAATATAGCGGTTCAATGATGCCGTTTCCAGACGTATTGATTCTGGTCCGTTGTCGTAAACAAAGCCATTAAAAAATCTAAACCTCGTGAGGGTGGTAAGATATAACAAGCGAAACAATATAGCACCGCTGAGTGGTGAGCGAGGTTATTTCTATTATTGAACGGAATTGTCAACATGAGAAAACAATTTCCATATATTTCATCATTTTTTCAATGTTTGAATTTTCTTAGAATATATATCTCAACGGGCCTCGAACTCACGATCTACGGCACCCAATCGCCTAGCCAGAAATACCCGCAGCTTATACCACTGCGCCACATCGGCGTTCTTAAAAAAGAACGTTTCAATGGCGAAGTGATGGTCGGCCCGATACCCTAACATGATCATTGTGGAAGTCGTCAATTAGATGATATGAATACATGGATCGCAATGTATTTACATACATGGATAAGAAATGTACATATATTATATATATTTCCCTCGGTACAACTACGACAGGAAATTCAAATCTATATCTTCGGATCACCAACACATAGTGTATATGATAATTTGTGATAATAAATAGATATATAACATAGAAACAAAAATGACGAAGGAAGGCAACTTTATGACTCGTGCCCTCACCGGGCCTCGAACTCACGATCTACGGCACCCAATCGCCTAGCCAGACATACTCGCAGCTTATACCACTGCGCCATATCGGCGTTCTTAAAAAAGAACGTTTCAAGGGCGCAGTGATGGTCGGCCCTATACCCTGACATGATCATTGTGGAATATATATATATATATATATATATATAATAATAAAAAAAACAGCAAAAAAACAACAACAACAACAACAACAAAAAACAAAAAAAACAACTTTTAATAAAACTAGAATTCCAAATTTTGAAAATTCATTGATACCACATAAAAAAAACAACACCATGCTATTTTGTTTTCGGTTGATTGGTTGATGGAGTCTAACGTCCACATAACACCTGAGGTCTTATATCGACGGCATCCTGACTGGATAATACTATTGTGTGTGTGGCACCACTTCAGCAATAAATCGAATTTGATACAAGGATTGAATCGAACTGCAATCCCTCATTCATGAAAAGTCTTGTATCAAGCTACATATTGATATGACAAGTGGTAAGAGAAATATACAGTCTACAAGAATTTCTTTTGTGCAAATGGTCATTACTCCAGGATGAAAAGAATAGTGACACAGAATGTCAACTCGGATAGTTAATTCATAAAGATTAAATCACAAACAAAATTGATATGACAAGTTTGTTAAAAAAAATACGAAAAACAGTTACAGGAATGTCTTATATGCAAGGGGGCATAACTCCAGCAAAATAAAGAACACTTATACAGGGTTAAGACTGTGGGTTCATGTAAACTTGGCAGTTACGAGGACGATCAATCTGTTTTCTTTGCTTTAACAGGAATCTCCTTGATACCATCTTCATGTGAACTTGGCTGTTTCTAGTGACGATCAACCCCTAAAATATTGTATATATTAATGGTGCAGAAATGAACACTCACCTCCCTTGAAATAGTTATTATTAAAGATTGTAACCTTATTTAAACCTGGGAACAAGGTAAACCCCTGTTAGGGATTACTCAAATTAGCTTTGGGAAAGTTGAAGATTAACTTGAAAAAAAAAACGTCCGTTCATTTCTCTAGCTCAAAACTAAACACAAGAACAACTTGTGACGGTTTGATACAGTAAACTAGGTCAGAGATAGATACGGAAACATTCAAAATGGTCATCGGGGTCAAATATCAATATAGTTGTCATCTTGGACGTAAGTTGGTCGTGTGACTTCTGTCTGATGATATTTGGGGATATCAGTTAGTCATACACTATTAAACGAAACGCTCACCAATTTTATATAACTGATGTTTCCAAGAATAATTTTATTTAAGCATTGAACTGCTTTCATTTGGAAGTTATGGCTTGATGAATGCCAACTGGACAAAGGCAAATTTAATGAAGCGCGCTAGCGCTTCATGTTGAATTTGCCTTTGTCCAGTTGGCATTCATCAACCCATAACTTCCAACTGAAAGCAGTTCAGTACTTATATTTACATTTGACAACGATTTTAAAGGCTATATCCAGGAATTTTGCTTCTACGATGAATGAACAAATTGTTATCGTCAAAGACGGAACAGCATTTTCAACAGCCATCTTTCGTTGTCGCCGACGTTACAATTATGACGTCACTATAATAATGACGTCATAATAAAGATTTGGAAGTTATGGACTCGTAACCTTCAAGTGAGCTTGGTAAAGTTATTAAAGTGGGGCTGCAGTGTAAATGTAAATATTATACTATGTACATGATATGTTACTGTTTGATCTGACACACAGCTTATGCTTAGTTGATCATAAGATATAATTTTATTCCAATGATATGACCTTGATTCCAGAAATTAAGGGGTAGAGGTGGTAATGTTTGATAATTCAGCCTTCAGATTGATTTCCGTAACACATTTTTACAATTTGTTTTTTAGATTTAAGAAATCTGAATCAAAATAAAAAGTTATTCACTAATCCCCACACGTACAAACCGGTAAATTCTCTATCCGGGAAAAGCAAATAACACATTTCAAAATCACAAAGTTTAACCCCGTTTTAGTTAATGTTCTAAATCTGCATACGTGTTTATTACGCACATAAAACATTGTTAAGGAGACATTAATGTGGCGATAGTTTCCACAAGTCGAATCAACCACCATTTAACGTCTGTCAACACTCACCAAGCGTTATTTTTAAACTCATTACCAACATCGCTAAGTGATGCCAAAGACATTCATAAATCAATTGCGAGCCTCAAGAAGCATCTTGTCAACAGAAAAAAAGCGAAAATTTCCAATTTAACTGATGTTTTTAAAACCGCGATATGCATTAAACACCGTGTGAGAATTTAATAAAAATCAGCTGTTTCCTGAAAGAATTTAACGCAACGCAAGCAGATGAGTATTGACGGTAAACATCACGTGGTTGTGAAAAGGTTAAGGACCTTCGTGTGGTACTAGAAAGCGGAAGGTATTCGACGCCTTCTCTGTAATGTCACAAACATAATCATTTGTCCTAAACGTGTTAAAATACATTTTTGAAAGTTGATTTTTGCTTTTATTTTCACAATTTTTATTTCTAGTCAGTTCATACTTAAAACGCTTTAATTATGTTTTAACCCTTAATAAGGCGTCTGTCAGTTGATAACAACACGTTAGTATGCAATAATCACGATTTTTCTTGTTCTCTTAAAACGAATAAGTGATATTTTATATGCAAGGAATTAATATTTTTATATTTTTAGTTGAAAAAATATTATTGTGGTTTGAACGAAGGAAAGTTTCCAACAGAGCATGTTAACAATCAAACAAATGGATATTATCACAGATTTTTTTCGGAACGAGTCACAATTATTGAAATAGAACTTTTAGAGATTCATACAATGAGAAGGAAGATTGTTTAATTTAACCAATTAGGCCAGAGAGCTAAATATTTACAGTTTGGAAATTCCCGGTTGGTACGGAGGTTATTGCCTTCGCAACGGCGAAGGGCGATAATGGGGCACGTGTCAAGGATACCACATTTCAATTGCAATACTTTTTGACAAAAATATTATTGAATCTATATTTGCCACTCAAATCATAATGGCATATTGACAAGTTCCAAGAATTTTTCCTGTTTTTGAATATGTTGTGATAATTGCTATATATATTTGTTATGCTATTCTAAAAATGGTAGTTTTCACATTCTCTGATTTGTTAAGACATTTTCATGTGATTCCCGATAAAAAAGTTCTTATATTAAACGTCCGAAAAACAAAACAAAAAAAAATCTTAAAATTAATTAATTATGAAATACTTCACTTTAGTAATGTCCAGCATTGTCAAATATCTTGCACTGGTAATAACTATGAATGTTTAAGAGTTATTGATTAAAGAAACAGTGTACTGAATGCATTTCAATGCAATAGTTTACATTTGACTGTGAGTTGCTTAAAATATAAAATCAAATATTTACAAATGTTTCAAAAAGCAGTCTTTATCATTGGATATACACGTGCTAAAATTCGAAATAGTCATTTAAATATAAAACTAAAGCTTTTTGATTTAGGTCAATGTATGATTTCATTCACCTGAAAGGATGTCAACCTCGGATTTCGTCCGCGGTCGATATTTTTCTCACGTTAATAACAAAAGAATAACGTAGTTGTCAGATTTAAATTGTGAGCAGCTGATTCCTCTTCGCTCTTTAAATGCAGATGAACAATCAAGCTACTTCCTACAACTGCAATGTGTGTTGTCACAATTGACCTTGCACATTCAACAAATGGTTTTCAACAGGTGCTCTGGCCCTAGGCGACACTATTCATTTTAATCAAAAATCCGTCTTTAAAACACTATCCTCAATCCGTTGGCTCCCTTTTCCAGCATTGTCACTGTAAATATGCGGCTGCTCTGCAGGTACGCGTTAGAAGTTTACCTACTTTCCCTATTGCATAGACGTAGGAGGCAACTTAATTTTAGATTTCATCTTTTCTCTTCTTTCTAAACAATCCTCGTGTCTACCTTGAAACTGCTTTACTCTTAATCTTTAGTTGAACGTTCATCCCCGTGATGAAGGCTTGGGATTCTGTCCCCTGACTGGCACGTATCAGAGTCTATAAAAATGGTAGTTTCCACTCCTGCTTGGTGGGATATATTACTGGGCATATTCAGCAGTATACTTCATTGAAGTAGCACTAAACGTCGGCATCAGTTCTCTCACTATCACAATGAGACAAATACAAACATACCTTAGCCTCCCAAGCCACACACATTCAACATACGCATGGATCTAGCTCATGGATAGGAGCGCATTTTATGGAACCATGCTGCATCCGAAATTGGTGGTAGTGTGTTTTCTTGGACGATTCTGGTTCCTGTCCCAACCTTAAGGGCAAATTTAAGATGGCGAAGCACAATGAGTGTTTCCTTTCATGTTCCACTTTACGATGCGAATTTCATTTTGGGACACGAAACGAAACAGCAGCTTGTGAAATCAAATGTTTACTGTATTTTTTTCGCACGATTTATGTCCCATATCTTCAACTCTCTTTTCAAACGTCTTACTGTTTTTGCTTCCAAAATATATTATACTGGATGCAGAGTTTGCAAGAAAATACTAGATAGATAGATAGATAGATAGATAATAGATAGATAGATACCTAATTTCACCTTTCTTTGTGTTGCAGGTGTACATTATAAAGAAAATTGAAATGGAACAATTGACACGAAGAAAGGTAAATCGTAAGAGCCCTTACCATTATGTCACATATTATCCCCTCCGTAAATTCCGTTTGAACATCTAATTTTTTTTTTACCTGAACGACTATTTTCAAAAGTTTAAAAAATCCCGAGGGTCCAGAAAGTATTTAGTTGATATAGTTGTCTGAAATGATTACCTGTCTCCTCTTCTCAACATCCAGCACATGTAATTCCACCGACAAGAGTATGGTGGGTGTTCGTACAGAGACTGGTAACTATCCAACAGGTATTCATCGTCGTATTGCAGATTGTGTAATTAACAAGGTAACAAGGTCAAGGTTACAAGGTCAAGGTTACAATTACAATAAAAGTATTGTAGATGTCTAGTATACATTACTCAACCGGTAACCAGCGGAGGAGGTGCCAGCGATGGTTCACAATTTTTTCGTGCTGTCTGTATGTCCGTACTCCCTCAACATCCTTGTGGGGTGCATTCACCGATTCATTGCGTCAAATTAATGTCTTCGTCGTCTGGGAGGTATTTTTCTTTTTTTGCCCATAAATCAGCATTAAATCTCACTGCGCATGTGCTTTTCAGCGACGGAATGAACGGTAATAAAAACAGATTTTGAAATTCTGATTGACTTGTGACGTGCACCCCACAAGTTGACAGATAAAACACTGCACCCCACTAGTCGACTCTGGCCGTTCGTCCGTCCGCCCGTCTGTGCATCTGGGCACTTTCTCGTCACAAGAGTTACACATTTTTATTTTTATTTTAAATTTTAGATCCATTGCATCTGCAAACTCCAAGAGACATCACGGCAGTGCTACCGTTCCCATGTTTTGGTAAGATTAATAAGTTTGATTTAAAATATAATAAAATCAGTAACAATGAAAAAAGGCTAATGTGTCAAATTCACTACCTATGTGCCTTTCCGGGTCTCAAAGACCCACTTGACATTGTCCTGTTGTGTATTGTGGTGATTTGTAAATTCATCATTTGTATTGATATGCCCTTGGGGTGATGCTTACAGAATGTTACGTTACAGTCTAACATGCATACCATAGCCTCCTTAGTTCTCAGAGCCCATATACCTCCTATACATATCATAAGTTTATCTTGAGATGAGAGAGTGTCATTGATAAAATACCGGTTTCCTTGTATAGACATTTATTCCCTATTGTGATTTTTTCTGAATCGAAAAAGTCATACAACCTTCGATGTTTCGTGCAAAATCTCGCCTTAAGAAATTCATATTGCTTCCAACCACAACAACGATTCATTCAGGCTGCATGATGTCCATTAAAGACAACAGCAAAGTCAACTTTAACCTTTAAGGTGTCTCGAGAATATGTTTCCATAACAACAGTTTCAAGACAAGTAAGTCTTAAGGCGGCGTGTACGGTTTTTTTTTTTTTTTTTTTTTTTTTAATTTGTCGTGACACAGTCCTGAACGTAGACGAGGCAGACAGTGAAGCCCGTGAATTCCAAAGATATCAGACATCGGACGAATCGGTACAAGTCGCCTAAAGCTTGATTATATAGCACAACCTTAATTAAAAAAGCCTATTCGGCCGTAAACATATACAGCATCTGAAGTGTACCAAAGACTTGATGTAATATGATTTACGCTTCATCTTAAACAATATTTATACGACGACAAATTTTGAGAAAATGTTCAATTAAGATTTACACTCAATGGTATCATTTAAACGCATTGGATCGGGATAAGCTTAGCCTGAAAACTTGTTTCAGAAAAAAATTAGAATCTAATTTTTATTATAGTAATTTAGGAATGTTTAATTTTGTAAAATATTCCACGAGGACATTAATGAAATAAATGATCACGAATGGGCTTTAACTTTTATAATTACTTAAATCTTGTTTGCATGAAGCATTTTTGCTAGCTTAAAAAAGTTATCAACTTATGACGTAGAACACGACGTCGCCCTTTGTAACGTCGATTTTGATTGGCTGATGCAGTAGTAATAAATAATTCTAACAGAAAGTAGTCCTTCGATAGAAGTATATTTTTCACAGGGATTGTGTACATAAGTTTAAATCATAAGGATTAACTTGAATGTTCTTTTTAGGTCATCTGACCCAAAGGGTCAAGATGACCTATAGCCATCGTGCTCCGTCCGTCGTTGTCCTGCTTGCGCCATTTAACTTTTACTTTCAAAACGCTACTCAAAACGGATTACTGCCAAATTTGGCTTGAAATGTTATTGGGGAGGACGATCATATTTCATGTAAATGAGGCTGTTTCGACTTCTGGGGACAGAGAAGCGGGGCCCCAAATGGGGAACATTGTTGTATATTTTCTTTAAAATCCTATTCCTCCTAAACCTTTGAGTGAATTTCTACCAGTTTTAATGTTTAACATTGAAAGAGGGCAATCATACTTTATAAATGAGGCAGGTGGTCTGACCTCTCTGGATAGAGGGACGGGATCATATCACATTTATTGTACAATGTTTACTTCTAACCTAACCAACAGCAGAAACGTACAACTAAGCTGTTTGCTAAGCGTGATGGTTTCGATTTCCCTTTTGTGAATTTTTCATTTCTCGGCAGTAACACTCCTACTTCCCCAACTTATTTTGCTGAGTGGTCCTGTTGATAGGATAGTCCAGTGCTTGTGCTCAGTATTACAGAATTTTGAGAGATGAAGGATGATGAAGACCATGTGAAATGTCATAATGTACGATATAAAGTCAGACATGCTCGATATCCGTCGACAGTTCTGGTGGTTCCGTTGCCTGTAACCTGATTATTATCGGTCCGGCAGCGACTAATTCTAAATAAAGAAGAGTCACGGAGTCATAGCTTTGGGTCAGTAACATGATAGGATTGAGAGCAGGGAAGTTTGTTTAATGAAGGAATTGACCTATATTCAAGGTCGCAGGAATGGATGTGTTTTGCAGTCTATAACAACTTCATATGAATAAAAACACACGGTACGGATATTAGGGCCACTGGGTAGATGCCATTCAAGTTTGTTCAGAAGAAAAATTTTGATAAACTTTCAAGGTCACAGGGGTCAAATGTGAAGATATTTAGATTACAGAAGGAAATTTTTTTGCAACTTCGGAAAAATAAAAAAAAAAACGAGATTGAATAAAATACCATAAACAACAACCACGAGTTTGTGTGACCAGTTTCTGCAACAATAGAACAAACTATTCTGAGGATGAATTGACCCCTTTTGTGTCATCTTGTGTCACAATATCAGTCGAGGTGTAAGGATATGAGCTAAAGCAAAATGCCTCTAATTAATATCCGAATCTGGCAATGGCCGAAATGTGTCCATTTTTATTACAATATATTTCAAATCATAACGAAAAATTACAAAGTTTATTATCTTTAAAGCAAAGTAAAAACTACGTGATTAAAAGAGTTCGGTCAAAGGTCACAGTGTGAACCAATCAAAACGCATTTAGGGTTTATGCCACGTGTGGTATATACTGAATGTTATTCAATAGTAATGACAATTTAATGTCTTGGTTGTTGTAAAAACACCTATTTTGTTAGAAAATGTTTAAAACAACTTCTGTACAACCAAGGTATATTCAAAATATATGGCTGTAACACGCTGGGATGACGTGCCACCATGTTTGAAAAATGAATGACCTTGATCGGTTGTCAAGGTCATATGAGTCAAATGTAATAAAAACACATTTCGTTGGGAAATTAAGCTGCTCCGGAAAATATCCAAAGTCTCTATAGTTTGCGCATATATAATGAAAAATATTGCCAGAAATTTACTGGTAAAATATAACTGTATTGCAAATATGATACACTTAGATGGGAGCGATGTGTCCTCTCTCGCTTAAACTTGAGTGTGAACAATAAAAGAAAACAAACATGATGTATTTTACTGTTTTATTAATTGTTTGGAACTATATCTATATATCACATATTTATTTTTTACAAAATATCAGTCATTCGGACAATGTACAAGTGATTTCGTGGTCGAGCGGAAACACGCGAATCCAGATATTTAAATGATTATATAAAGATATAAGCTGAACGAAAACCCCTTCAAGGCAATCATCAATATATACTCTTGTTACTACTAGGACAGAAATATGTACACAAATTAATTCAGTACTAAAAGTATATGTCCGGATTTTCAAGCGTCCGGATATTTCTTTTTAAAATTAGTCAAAATACCTAGACGAGTCTGTTTAAAAAAAAATCGTGTGGATCTGGATAAATGAGTTTTATTGTAAATGATCACAGAACATAATATTTGAAATAAAACAAATTCAAACAAATAAAATTATTGTTTGGTAAATTTTATATCATACAAAATTAGAAAGCAAATTTAATAAAGCGCTTATGCTTTTATTATGATATATTCGATAATTTGGGATACGCGAAAATGAAACTCAACGAAAATAAGGTTATTCTCAGTATGCGCATGTGTGTTTCCAAATTATCTTATTTGCATGTAAATATTCGTGATTGCAAATGCCATTGCAACAGATATGGATTAGAAAAGTTTTGAACTTAAAACTGAGATGAACTTTTTCCTTGCTTATTGCCGAAACTAAATCAGTTGTGGTTTAAGATAGCAGAAATAAACTAATACGTGAACTATCCCCGCCAAAATTATGAATCGTCAGAAACCCTTAATTAACGTAAATTTTAGTATAGTTTTTTTTACAGAAATTGTATTAGACTCAATAGGAATCACGCATGTTATTTGAATACAGATACATTTATCTCGCCAAATATAAGTGATGTACAGCAAGTTTGTATGTTCTATATATTTATACATAAATTGTAACTACGAATAACTTACAATAAATAACACCAAAAACAATATTTTTTTTTCAAATCTCTTCAAAATAACGACGAAAATTATCAGAAGTTGATGGAACTTCGTTAATTCAAACACACAAAATATCCCAAACCTTGTTATTTCGAACATAGAATATCCCGAACCTCGTTAATTCGAACACATAATATCCCGAACCTCGTTAATTCTAAAACAGAATATCCTGAACCTCATTAAATCGAATACAGAATATGCCGAACCTCGTCAATTCGAGCACAAATTATCCCAAACCTCATTAATTCGAACACAGAATATTTCGAACCTCGTTAATTGAACAAATACCATTCATAATCTTGTTATCGAACACAGAATAGCTTCCATGTCGGGAAAATATACTCGTTTTTCGGATAATACGAGGGATGATTAATATGTTGTGAGCCTCGTGTTGAAGGAGGTACTCTTCTCTGACTGTATAGTGCCATGTACCCAAGGACTTGTCTCATTTGGTTAGTTTATATCGACGAGGTAGCACTCTAAAGTAAACAAGACAAGCGGCTTTTGCAAAATAGACAGAATTGGTTAGGGTAAGGATGAAAGAGTCTGCCTTTACAATGGCTGCCATTCACGATTGTGGCTTTAAATTGATTCAGTATCCGCCTTATTCACCTGATCTCGCTCCACCAGACTTTCATATACGGAAATATCTATTTCACCATCTATTACGCACCCTGGATGACTTTCTGAATAGCCATGAAAAGGAGTTCTATAAAAGTGGTATTGAGGCCATTAAACACCGCTGGGAAAAGTGTATAGATTCTGAAGGGGATTCAAAATTCAAATCCTTCAATATGGGACTCACAACTTATCAATCAGCCCTCGTAAAAGAATTTGTTTACGGATACATGAATAGTTTTATACAACACACCCGGACAATTTGATTTTCAATCCGACTGAGAGAGGATTTTAATTACGTGGAAATCGAATCGTTTTGATTTTGTACAATAACGTCTTTATGCTTTTAACATAGAATCATGTACACGAACTAGCGCGGTTTCTCTCCCCAGACATTGAAATGTAAGGTCATTCGGAGTAAACATACACTGAAATGTCCTTATTAACGAGAATTCTTCGGTAGACATGATATATCCGGAATAGCGAATGGTCTTAATAGATATACATTGAACTGTCAGTATTAGGAATAATGAGTATCCGGATTATAGAGTTCGCTATGGTGATAATAAGTGTTCCGATTAATCGAGTATGGTGATAATAAATGTTGGGATTATCGAGTATAGTGATAATTAGTGTTCGGATTATCGAGTATAGTGATAATAAGTGTTCGGATTATCGAGTATGGTGATAATAAGTGTTTGGATTATCGAGTATGGTGATAATAAGTGTTCGGATTATCGAGTATAATGATAATTAGTGTTCGGATTATCGAGTATAGTGATAATAAATGTTCGGAATATCGAGTATAGTGATAATAAGTGTTCGGATTATCGAGTATAGTGATAATAAATGTTCGGATTATCGAGTATAGTGATAATAAGTGTTCGGATTATCGAGAATGGTGATAATAAATGTTCGGATTATCGAGTATAGTGATAATAAATGTTCGGAATATCGAGTATAGTGATAATTAGTGTTGGGATTATCGAGTATAGTGATAATAAGTGTTCGGATTATCGAGTATAGTGATAATTAGTGTTCGGATTATCGAGTATAGTGAAAATAAATGTTCGGAATATCGAGTATAGTGATAATAAGTGTTCGGATTATCGAGTATAGTGATAATAAATGTTCGGATTATCGAGTATAGTGATAATAAGTGTTCGGATTATCGAGTATGGTGATAATAAATGTTCGGATTATCGAGTATAGTGATAATAAGTGTTCGGATTATCGAGTATAGTGATAATTAGTGTTTGGATTATCGAGTATAGTGATAATAAGTGTTCGGATTATCGAGTTGTTTGTTTTGTTTGTTTTTGTTTAACGTCCTATTAACAGCCAGGGTCATTTAAGGACGTGCCAGGTTTTGGAGGTGGAGGAAAGCCGGAGTACCCGGAGAAAAACCACCGGCCTACGGTCAGTACCTGGCAACTGCCCCACGTAGGTTTCGAACTCGCAACCCAGAGGTAGAGGGCTAGTGTTACAGTGTCGGGACACCTTAACCACTCGGCCACCGCGGCCCCTAATAAGTGTTCGGATTATCGAGTATAGTGATAATAAGTGTTCGGATTATCGAGGCTCCTGCGTACAAGTGGTGACGACGGTCTGAAGCCTGCAAACACTCTGTTCTACTGTCCATCTTGTCATGTGTTGTTTCATGATGTAATCCATGTTACACATATCAATGTGTCTGGGTGACTAAACTAAAATCTAAAATCTGAAATCTGATACATAATGTCTGACATATTCCACTGAATGATAAGATGTGGTGATGTCATACCAACACATAAATGACGTCATCAAACACCCATGTTGATTGTACAGGACAGTTCATACATGTAAATATAAACTTATGTTTAAAACAACAATTATATATCATTTAATCACATAAGCACATGCATTCCACCAGATTAACTTTCTTCGGTGAAATACGTATCAACATAAAAATGTTTGCACATTCATCGAACTTTTTCAGTAAAACAATTATATAATGGTTTATCATTTCAAAATTAAAGCAGTTCATACAACAAATGGACAAATTCGATCATAATAAACTCGCTTGTTGCTTTTACAATGAAAAAAAATATGAAAAGTTCATATTTAATTACGGTATAGTGTCATGTCATTTTCTACTGTATACAGACTTTCTTAAGTTTGTATTGTTAGGAAGAATATCCCATCATTTTTCTACTGTATACAGGCCTTTATAAGATATTTCCTGTTAAGGTAGATGGCCCACCACTTTTCTACTGTATAAAGGCCTTCATAAGTTATTTTCCTGTTAAGGTAGAATGTCCCCCACTTTTCTACTGTATACAGGCCTTTATAAGATATTTCCTGTTAAGGTAGATTGTCCCATGATTTTTCTACTGTATACAGGCCTTCATAAGTTATTTTCCTATTAAGATAGAGTGTGCCACCGATTTTCTACTGTATACAGGCCTTCATAAGTTATTTTCCTGTTAAAGTAGATTGTCCGACCACTTTTCTACAGTATACAGGCCTTCATAAGTTATTTTCCTGTTAAAGTAGAGTGTCCCGCCACTTTTCTACTGTATACAGGCCTTTATAAGCCATTTTCCTATTAAGATAGAGTGTCCCACCACTTTTCTACTGTATACAGGCCTTTATAAGCCATTTCCTATTAAGATAGTGTCCCGCCACTTTTCTACTATATACAGGCCTTTATCACTTTTCTACTGTATACAGGCCTTTATAAGCCATTTCCTATTAAGATAGTGTCCCGCCACTTTTCTACTACATACAGGCCTTTATCACTTTTCTACTGTATACAGGCCTTTATAAGCCATTTCCTATTAAGATAGTGTCCCGCCACTTTTCTACTACATACAGGCCTTTATCACTTTTCTACAGTATACAGGCCTTTATAAGCCATTTCCTATTAAGATAGAGTGTACCACCACTTTTCTACTATATACAGGCCTTTATCACTTTTCTACTGTATACAGGCCTTTATAAGCCATTTCCTATTAAGATAGTGTCCCGCCACTTTTCTACTACATACAGGCCTTTATCACTTTTCTACTGTATACAGGCCTTTATAAGCCATTTCCTATTAAGATAGTGTCCCGCCACTTTTCTACTGTATACAGGCCTTTATAAGCCATTTCCTATTAAGATAGAGTGTCCCACCACTTTTCTACTATATACAGGCCTTCCTAAGTTATTTTCCTGTTAAGGTAACTTGTCCCACCACTTTTCTACTACATACATTTCTTCTTCGTCTCCTTCGTCCTCCTTAGGACGGATGCCCCACCATTTCTTTTACTGCATACAGACCTTCTAAAGTTCGTCCTGTTAAGGTAGACTGCCCCACCACTTTCTACTGTATGCAGACATTCGTTATTAAAGGTAAATTACGTGTTGTAAGCTCATAGAGATTTATAATTTTGAAATTATCTGCTAAACAATAACAAAAATAAGCTCTATGCTAGAACTCTCTAAAACAGATAAGAACTCTTCTTCGTTAGAGATTAGGTTTAATGCGGTGGGACACTATACCTTAACTGTGCATCATTATTTGAAATGTTATAGATATTACATTTGTTTCAAATCAGCAGTAGTTTTGATATATTTGTATAATGTATCTACAGGAAGTTGGATTTCTTGACAAATCAAAACCATATTGCGAAAGGAAGATAGCAAGTTAACAATAATAAAACTACACATACACATATTAATATATACGTTATGTATACGACTGTAAATGTATAACTGGCATATAGATAAAAGGAAAAAAAACGAAATTGAATTGAAATGAAATTAACTCCAAGTCCGTTTTGTGAAATTTATTAAAAAAATTTTTTTCAACAAATTATGTAAATTCCACGACTTATATTAATCGCTCTTGTTGGCCCGGATGGAAGTGCACGAAAGGTCTTACTGTGGGAGGAAACCTGAGTGATCGGAGAAGACCCACGTGGCCAGGCAAGTGACCACTACATCTTTTATCGTTCGACCGGGGATTCGAACCCCGACCGCCTTGGTGAAAGACCATCTGACCAGTCCAGCGTTTTATTTCAATTTCGTTTCGTTACGTTTTTCGTCCTTTTCTATTTTTAGTATATAAGCAATGTCAGATTGAACTAGTGAATTGTCTAAGATAAAAATATCAAACTTTGTTATGCAGAAAATAGTAAAAGGAGTTTATGAAAATGTGCATCATCTATAATATCTATAATATATAATAACTTGTTGAAAACCAGCTCTTTAATTCAATTTACACAATAAAACACAGTGTAGTTGGATTGGAACTTAGATTTGGTTTTGATGAGATTTAATAAAAAGAACTTGATTGTTATATAAATGAAAAAGGTTATGGCCACTTATATGATGATCAAAATATTTCATGTAATATTGCATTTAATGAACGAGGATGTTGATACAGTATCAGAACTTGTGAAGCATAAAATTAATACAATACAATTATTGTTTCAACTACCCTGTATTTGGAAAGGAGTCAGTAATTTCCACTGGTCTTTAAATTTCCCTCACCCAGAAGGTCGCGACGTTTAATCTGCCGATATTTTATTCAATTATTTAAACCTTAAACTGATACTTAAAATATCTTTTAGAGATAGCTAAGGACCAATGGAACAGAGTGATTCCAGTAAATGTGGCACTTGTTTTGGAACTTACCGTGTGTTCAATTTAATGTTTGTACCAATTGTATCGAATAGACACTACCATATAATGGATGGCGGCAGTCTCTACAAAACATTTGCGTCAAAAATCAATCATTTGCTTTTTAACCATGTTACAGGTTTAAAATTAAACTTATCATGTATCTATATATGTAATTTACACATTTAAACTGGCAAATTAAAGATTTCCACTCTCGTTTTTAATTAAAAAAAGTACATGTAGTATCAGAGTTCCGCCATCGTTGAAGAACCAGACGAACCGGTTTGGTTCGGTTCTGCCTATGGCGCGTTCTATTCCGAAGAGGTACAAACCCGATGAGGAACGCACATCAGATAATAATATTGTCGCTTAGCCTGGCGTATTCTAACTATTCAGAGTTGACGTCATATCTGGGTCACAAAATAATTCATAAAAATAGCATACACAATAGCAAAGTCTATCTAGTAATAAAAACAACAAAGACGTACATTAATATCTTAAAAAAGCGTCATGGACACAACAAAAAATTGACTTGTATAATTTATAACAATGTTTATATTGACGCATACAGTGGAAATTCTTGATTTTATTCTTCAGAATAAAAATTCAGAATAAGGAAATGGCTTAGATGTAAAAATTAAGTCACCTAAAATCAAGTTTATCGGCAGGACAATGAAAAAGAAAATTTAACTGAACGAAGGTAAGATTAAACATTGATTTGAAGTAAATTGTTGTCAGTATTCATAGAAATGAAATCAAAATTAAGCTAAGAACCATGGTAACTTTTTTTTGGAGAAACACAATCAGAAACATATTGAATATAACACAATATCATAACTAATTACTTTACAACATCTGTAACTAGAATGATTAATAGTTTATGGATGTATATGTTCCATTCAATAAATTGTTCATGGAGAATACAACGTTTATTTACAAGATCATTTATAATCCATAACCATCTTACGTAATTATTCACATAGTTTTAATATCACGTGATGGCGAGTCTTTTTACATATCACGTGCGATTTCCATGCCAATACACGTGCATTTTATATCATAGACATATTGTAATGCTAGAAAAAATAACGTTATTTTTAAAATGTCTTTGTCATATTAGCATACATGCACGTGCGATCCATATGTTCGTACTTTTCCAATTTGAATGAACACGTTTTTCATCTATATAATCAATTATGTATTATATTTATATGTTAATGTCATAATTCGCTGGTGAATTACACGTCCATGCATTCATTCTTCACTTATTTACACGTGCGTTACGTGCGTTACACGTCGGAATCCTTCGTAGCATGAGTCTGTTGCGTAGTGATGTACGTCGTCGTAGTCTTTCGTCGATCTCCCGGAGAGTTCCGAAGGAAAATGTTGAAAAATGTGTCTCGGAATTGTTTACTCATCGTACAATAGAGAACAAAGTTTATTCCATTGTTGATCAAGGCCACAATGTCTAGTAAATCCCCGAGAGGAGTGTAAACGTTCACGAAAAAACCGTCAATGAGCACGCTAAGAACACTCAAAACTCCCTGGGGGGTCTCCGTCAGAAGAAACAGCAATACCACCAGAAGCAGCATGGTGGTTGTTCGGTTATTGCGGTTGCTTTTCTTGTTCTTTTTGTGATTTCCTCCTCCACTCGAGGTGGCTCCACTTTCTCCGTCGGAGATTGGGGTCTTGTTCAATAACTTCTTTCGGCGTTTTTCGGCATCTCTCATCGTTTTAACGAGGAGAAAACTGAATACTGTGAGCATCACACATGGTAGAAGTTTCACAAGCAGTGCCTGGACCCAGAAATTAAATTTGTTGATGAATTCCTGGAAGGCGTTATTTTTCTTTGGATTGACCCAATACACTGTTCCGTTTCCACCTTTGGGTCCGATAATTACTCTTTCAATCCCATTGTAAATTTCGTAATTGACCGAATTTGGTATACATACGATGACTACAACGACAACGACGAGGACAACTGCCAGTTTTGCTCGTTGAATATTACAATATCGGGTTCCTCGTCGTGGGAAACGGATGAAAATAAACCTGGAAATATGAATAAAACACATTTGAAATATGGTTTAAGAAATTTGTATTATACTGGAACGAAACTCAAAAGGTTGGTGTAACACAACATTTTTATAAAGGTTATGATATTTTGTTCACAAACATTAGTTAAAATGTATATTTTGAGAAGACCTTGGCCGAGCAATAAGGGTGAATGGCCGAGTTAGTCGGCTATGCAAAACGTATCTTGACATTTCGTTTCGTTTTCAATCTTATTTAGACTTTCGCTCAACCGATCAAACAAAACATAAGTTCTCTGTAGCCGAACGATATATGGCGGCTAGTGTTTACATAAACATATCCAATGCAAAAAATGCGTTTGTGTAAATGTATGTTCAGATATCATGTTGAAATTTTGTGATTTGAGATTTTATGATATTGCTGCTTAACAAATAATGTTTGTACTCGCTGTTTATGGGCATATTGTAGTTCTATGCAACATGCGGGTCTATCTATATAGTCATTTTAATACACTAATTACCGTATCTTACGACGAGTAGAGTCCTCCTTTATGAAGGTAGATCCGGATATAGATAGAAATATTAGATCTATTATTTGTTGTTGAGACGACACCGAGACATTAAATTAAGATTGTATGTTTTAGAAACCTTATCGTCCAAAAACTAATTCGTTTCATGAGAGGGAATGCCAAGAAGCCCGCGTGTGAAAGAGAGCGAAATATGATGAGCTGATGGAAACCCAATAGACAAAACTATTAAAATCTTCGTTTTCGTGAGCAATGGGGTGGTAGGGTTGTATTATAAATAAGTTTGTTTTGTCCAAATATGTTTTTTTTTTTTTTGCAATTTGTATGTTAACGTTCAAGTATAACGTTAAGCTTAGAAAGTGGAAATCACGTCTGTGTGTTTTTTTTACACCAACATTGATGTCGATGCTGTTTACAAGAGGCTTAAATGTGTGCCATTCTTGTCATGGATTTCAATCATTTAGAAGAACATGTCGAGAACTTATCTCTGTAATATCCATGGTGCTGATAATCACCTACGTTGTTTTGTTGAAAGTGAAAGAATAAAGTGGTTTGGCTAATTTGTTATTGTGCTTAATGATGAATGTGCAGTGTTTTTTTTTTTACAAAATATTATACAGCAGAATTAAATTAATCACGCCAAAAGCATTCAGAATCAACACATTTGAATACTGTATCTGAAAATTTAATTGAATTATGAAATCTAGAACGATATTTCATGATAATGTCTTTAACTGTGTACGAATGAACAATAAACGAAATAGCATGTATTTCCGGTACAGACCGGAAGTGGTAAATGAATGACGTAATATACGTACCTAAACACTGCGAGTGTCACAGTCAGCCATATTGAAATAGAGTGAACGATCACACTAAAAATAGCATACCACATCTGAAAATGAGCGCATTCAAGCGTGTCACGTTTCAGGCTGACATCAGTTCCGTATATAATATACATCCATAAAGCCCACGGGAAATAGGCAGCCATTGTTACTCCGTCAGATATGGCTAATCCAGTAAGAATTACATTAGTAGAAGTTTGCATATTTTTTCTAGTCAACACAACAATATTCAGTATATTAGCGATCACTCCGAAAACACATACGATTGCGGCTAGGTACCCATGAATAGGTTTATACCACTCTTCGAATTTTCGAAGTCCTGAAATTTCTTCCACGGTTGACACGTAATTTCCCATTGTAGATGTTTCGAATACATCCAGAACTGCAGTGTGATTACTAGTAACATTTGGTATATGATACAGAGAAAAATCGTCATTCATAGTGATAATGACTAAGCGAACGTATTTTCTAGATCAGGGCGCTCGTATCCAAGGACGCTCTGAACACGTGCTCGCTGATACTAATTTGATCACAATATTGGTCCGTTGCCTGCGATTCAAATATCCACTTATAAAGCACTGTTTGTTGGCGATGATTTCTCTTTATCCTCCAGTATTACAGTCATTGACTTCTCTCTGTAAAGA
The DNA here is from genome assembly GCF_902652985.1 of Pecten maximus. NCBI lineage: Eukaryota > Metazoa > Mollusca > Bivalvia > Pectinida > Pectinidae > Pecten > Pecten maximus. The sequence goes on along the minus strand of NC_047030.1, from coordinate 32,100,942 downwards.
GACAAAAATACCATAAAAACCATAATGGGATATCATTGCTTATTAATATCCTGGTCACCAATAAATCCACTTTTTATCGCACGTATTTCGAACATACAATATGAATTATACACCAATACAATGCATTATATCCGCATGTCCTAAGGCAATATTCTAACTTTTTATGTCGTGTACATATTATAACTCATTTTGTTAACAGACAATTTCTAATCTAAATAGACTCATGCATAATGAATGATTATATTATTTAAATAATTAAACGATATGGATTTCATTATATATATTTGCACGTGAAAGCATTTTACAGGTAACGGTTAGCATCGGGCAATAGAATCTAAGGTGAATATTTGACGTGTATGGTTTGATTTCTGCGTGACTATCAACACCACTCGCCCGAACTCGGGTGATTCCGTGACTATGTTCGTCACAAATCGGCTGATTCCGTGACTTCGTCTACGTCATTCGTCATGACGCGGCTGATTCCGTGACTATTGTTTATTCGTCACAAATCGGCTGATTCCGTGACTTCGTTTACATCATTCGTCATGACGCGGCTGATTCCGTGACTATTGTATATATTCGTCACAAATCGGCTGATTCCGTGACTTCGTTTACATCATTCGTCATGACTCGGCTGATTCCGTGACTACATCAGGAGGATCAGCCGAGGTTAAACAATTGAAGACGTGACTTTGTATTAAAGCGATTTATTGAATTCTGAACATGTTTGGAGTATTCTCTTAGTGACACAGATCAACCATAGGCATTGAAAACGGATTTCCTTCTGAAAAATATACAATCTAGCTTGACTCTGTCATGTTAACGTCGAGGATTTTTTTCATAGATTGATCATATAATAAAACCGTTTGGTACCGAATAATTTCCGAAAATGACCCGCTCTGATTTCCGATTCTCTACAGAAACAATATGAAGCCATTATTACAAATCATAAAAGAGACAATGTGTATTGTTCATTGAGCGAACAATGGCAAAATTCTACATATATGTATATTAATACTGTTAGCACATTGACCAGTCCGTAGGTGCGCATGACGGTTCAGCCACATTGCGTTATTGTTGTAATACATATATATCGACTTTTGATATATATGACATGCCTGCTTTGTTGGCTACATAATGAAGGTAGGTTTGTTCTAAAAACATATCGCGTGTCGCAGCAAACCAAATTACGGAGAGAAAAACAACCAAGCGCGTGCGAAGTGGCGTAAATATCATTATCACCTAAACAATAAAACCACAGGATATGAAGAATAGAACGAAACTGTTTTTGTTGACGGCAATATCACACGAACATTTTATATAAGCCCACCAATATCAGATGGTAGTCATTAGCACAGTGTAGTTATCACAATCAGTGAAGTAGACCGGACGATCACGGAAAGGAAGAACAATATTTTCATTTGTATAAATAACATGGTTCCAAACATGGGTTATAATCTACGTCATCATCCGTTTATGTCTGTTGTTGAGGGGCGGCCATTTTGTTCCGCCGTGCCTGTTAGTTTTTCTCATTAACCACCTTTAGCCGTCATAGATGTTGAATGGACCGACGCCATGACACCTAGACAACAATAAACAGGATGGGCATGATACAGTAACAATTAACACAACGCCAACTCATAATTTGATTGTTTGTCTTCGTGTATATCGTTAAGTCACACCTTGATTACTATAAACATTATGACCATCGTAAATCAAGATGGCCTGATGGACTGCGTCATTTCGATGCAGTCACACTTTCAATTTTCGTTAGTTTGGGGTGTTTCTGATTTTTTAGTCTGACATCCCCCCCCCCCCCCCCATCCAATATTTTTTCTTTATTTCGTTTTGTCGCTTGGCAGCTTTTCCTCGATGTTATAGCGAAAAGACGAAATGTCATATATAAACCACCGTCTGTAATTGCTATAGAAACTGGTGAGTCGTGAAAACGCTTGACACTTTGACTTCCATACAGGCTTAATGCCAATGTCCGGTGTTCAAGCGTTCAAATGAATTAGTATTCTATCCACACGTTCTGTACCATACCAACAACAGTGGTCTATTTCACCTTTAAGCACTCGATGAACATATAAGTCTGTGGGACAGACGTCATATAAGTCGTGGCATTTTTGCACTTAAAGATTTTAACGGAACAGTCAGAATCCGCCACTAGGCTTTTACGATAATTATAACTCAATCAATTCCTATTTCATAAAGAAAGATACACATTTTCTTTAATTAATATCCCTGGAGCTTGTGATTACGTAATGAAACCATTAAACGTAGTGATTATTTACGTAATGAAACCATTCAACCTTGCATTGCTTGTAATATATTTTATTAGAAGTAATAAGTTTGACTTTCAGTCGGCGACTTTATCTGCTACAATTTCTATCATAATTTTAGAAAACTATTATTCTTTTCACTTTCATTTTTGTAAACTGTTTTGAATTTACTTTAGAATTGTTAAAGTACTCAAATTACAAGTGTAATGTCGTATCTATTTGTAATTTATGCATTTTTAAAAATTTTAATTTGATTAGCATAATATGTTATCCAAATTATAAGTCAAACAACGAAAGGGAACGAAAAAGGAATGATTTTTTTAGTGCTGTCAATTTAGGATCAATTAAATGATAACATTGATATCCATATCATCCCCTCTAATACATCAGGTTTGGTTGTAAAATTTGTATCCATTTATTTTTTACGTTAGGGTTCATAAAATAGTAAATAGTAAATCAAGTGATATTTATTCAGATTAAAACGCGTGTTTTGCCGAAATTAACATGTAGCTTAACAAATTAAATGTCAAAATCAAGACCCATGGATATGCCATGATACATATTAACAATTGGTCAAGTCACTTCTGTTCAACAGGATAGTGATTTTAATCTGCATAAATATCACTTGATTTACTATTTACATGAACCATAAAATATAACATATTGTTAGAGTAGCTTCCCTTTGACCAAATTACCAGGAAAATATTTGGCATCAATATGTTTCTTAATTAATAGATAAAATGCTAGCCAGATACAATTTGACTTAACCAATTTCGACAGGAATCTGAAACCAAAATGACAACATTAATCATTCAAAATTTCTTTTTCGTTTTATTTGATTGTAAAACGATTACTGTTATATGATCAGCTACGAAAAGTGAACAATACATAGTTATGCTAATCAAAATGTATATTTTTTTCAGGTGTGTCGTAAAGATTATTTTTCTGTACCGGATGATTTCTTTTTTATTTATGTAGGTAAACTATTTCAAGTCACTGTTAACAGCATGTTTTCTTAAAAGACATGCCCTTTCCCGGTCGCTTATGTCATTAGAATTCTTTTGTTACGTCCATTTGTTTGCCGTATCTCTGGAACAAATTTTTGCATTGTGCGGAACGCAGTTTCGTAACTATTTTATCTTATATCGGAGTCTCTTAAGCAAATAATGAACATCCAATATTGGTCCCGCGATCTGCATTTGGAAACCTAGATCACCCACTAACAATGCCGTTGTCCCTCTGGGAGCCTCTTACAGTGCAATGATTTCTAATAACCAAATCGAAACGAGCTTTAACATTTACACAGAATCGACGCATTAACTGTCTATCGGGACCACCAAGATATACGTCACAAATGCATTCTAACCTATAGTTAAACCTCAGGGACTCCACGTCGACTCCAACGACACTTTTACACTTCGCAAGAAATATTTTCTCAGATTCGTTGAACAAACATGCAGGGGGTTCAATCTAAATCGCATGACACGGGCTTACTCCAACAATGTTAGAGGTTTTACACGGCGAGATACTTTTGACAGGCGCCGTGTAACCTCTAACTGCCCATAGCTGATTTTCCCGATGCTGACGATGAAATTTTCAAAGTTCGTATATTGAAAAAATATAGCGTGTCAACTTACATTTAAATGATCAACAGGGTCCAATATATATTTCTTTTCATAATCCCATGATTAAATGAGAATAATTTCGTAGCAAACACACAAATTATGAAGTTTTCTTCTTCCGAAGCGAAGCAGAGCTCAAGCAGACAATACTGCCGGTAGTGATAGTAGAAATACCACGTGATTTGCCGATTAATACAAAAATGGATCACAACATATGTCCTACAAGCGGAATACAACTATGTCCGTATCATTTCGTTCCGTTTGAAATAACTTAAACTATTTTGAATCAACCTTAAGGCAGCCATTTTTTAAAAACGACTAGAAAAGTGTTACAATGACATGGACATATATTTTGTGTGTTCTATACCGGATTATACTATATATTTGTGTCTGTGACATACATATGGGATAAATATTGCATACGTGATGCGTAGACATCGTTGTAATGACCTGTCAACCACTTAAGTGTTTTTTTCAAGCATTTTTCGTTGCGCCTGGATTTCGGGCGGAAAGTGCATCAAAGAATTAGTGCTTCGGAAATAAGAGGTCGCAGTCGGCAAAATAATATCCGATAGAAAAAGAGCCGACCAGCGGCCTCTTATGTTATAGGAGTAGACACGGGCTTAGAAATGGTATACCACAGTTTACAGTTAATTGTTTCATGCCTCATCAGTCAACAGTCAAAACTGTTTTAACAAGATGTTGGTACTGACCAGGTGAACTGTTTCCCTTCGGCCTCTGGGAAACAGTTCACCTGGTCAGTACCAACACCGAGTGGAAACTGCTTTGACTGTTGACTGATGAGGCATGACACAACTGTTTTCTTATCTGACAATTGAGGTGAATAAATTACAACAAAAAAGTCTGAAATTCAAAATTTAATAACTCAGAGAACCCTTGATGATATTCCTGGTATTAGCTGAGTCTCTGTTCTCTATGAGATTTAAAAGCTCGTCATTGTTCATGTCTTCAAACCTAGAAGTCGTATTTACAGTCGACCGATGTTTACAAACCTGTCGACGACAAGTAGTGTAGTCACTGTCACTGTACGCTTGTAATTAGGCGCGTTCGATTGGGCAGCGCGTGATCGGGCAACAGTTCATGGGTAGCATTCACGGTAAATCATGTGACCGGGCAACAGTTCATGGGTAGCATGTTTTATAGGAAAACAATCAAATTTGGTTAATATCAATTTATATAGTGAGTCAGATAACAATAAAAATTGCGGAAAGGAGACTTCTTGGTGCGCAGTAACGAGTTAACCACTAAGTGTTTTTTATGGGTTAAATGATATTACAATTAGGATCTGGAATATATACCCTATTAATCTGATTACTTCATTAAAGATATATACCAGTTAGAAAAAAGCTGTTGAAGAAAATCCTGTGTGTTTTGACGTTGAAAACCTACCGGGTCAACTCGGTTGGTGCTGTTTTGATAGAGGATGACTATATCATCTACTATCAGGTGGCAAGAACAAAACTTATGTCTATTAGAAATCGAATTTATCTAAAAAGTCTCGATTGTCACTTAATAATTATTTACATGACATTTGTATGTAAGTTTATTTGTCACTTCGTGTACCATTGCTGGTTTAAGACATCTTTAAGATACATGTATTCTTTTGACCTCCATTCAATGTGTACACACTTGTGGAGCGGATGAATGAAAACAAAAAGCTATTGTTTTATAGAAGCATAAAAGGCAGTCATATACTTGGAATCATAAATGAAACATTTAGACATGGCGGCAAAACATCTACTTCCGTGTTGTTGTTGTTGTTGTTGTTGTTGTTATAATCACAATGTTTTTAAAGATGTTGGAATTCGTCTTCGAGGGAAAAATAAGACAGGGGTAACGAAAAATTTTCATGCTGTTTATCAATCATAAATATATATTGCATGGACAGTGACCTCCGTGTTATAACAGTAATATTGGATTTTCTTGTTCTGCTTTCATGCTACTGATCCGTAAAGTTATCTCCCTTGCCGTTTTCGGCAAAGGAGGTGGTGCATGGCGGCCCACGGCCGAATCTTATTTTATGTATGATATTATGATAGACTTTTACCAAATACATGTCATTTTAGACACTAAAACGAAAATTGGCAAATGCTGTATACGCAGCGCCACCTGACATGATTTCTGTAAAAAATGTGTACCCTCCCTTTTAAATTCAATATATTTCTCGTACAAAAGTACTTGATAAATTTCATATTGCATTGATAGTCTCATGTGATGTTATATTTTATAAAAACGTGTGTTTAGTATGAATTTGTATAATAGAAAGTGTAATTACAGGTTTTTTAACAATATTATCAGTTAAAAATTTACCTTCTTGAATTTTTTTTTTATTTGTAAAGTAGATTAAATGTAATAATCGTTGGAGTACTATCAAATTTTGCTTTTAAAAAACATGTTTGCATATTAATCTTAATACACAACCAAAAAAAATCATCAAAAATTACTGGATAACAAAAGATTTTTGCATACAAAGAAAGGTCATGAAGTAAATTGTATTAAAAAACAAAGGGTTAAAAAGGAGCAACCTGTCTGACACAAGCAGTAAAGTCTGATTGCATTGTTATTTTTGTTGGATTTTTAGCATTTGCCTCTATTTTTCAGTACTTTCGGTACTTTGATATGTTGTCCAAAATTGAGGGTGTATGCATTTAACATAATACAATCTTGGCATATCCAGTAATTCACCAAATAAATTTGTTTCATTAAATGTTTATGAATATCCATAGATTATTTCTAACCGGAAATTTTGATAGTACTCAATCAATAACTTTGTGGTATTAGACTTTAAATGAAAAGTTACAAATAATGATTTTCACAAAGAAGACATCAAATTAGGCTGAAATTTAATTGTAGTGTCACGGAGCGTGATGATTCATATACAAAATTAAACCTTTAACAAATGGGGTGAATTTGTTTCACAAATAGGAAATAAAAATGTGTTCTATAATAATTTGTGGTCAAAACATTAGCTTCTTATACAGTATGATGGGGAAATAATGAAATCACCAAAAAAAGAATATATACGTTGAGGATTGGAAATTAATTCCTCCCACATAATCGGGGATATTATGCTTATGACAAAAATATGTTTCCGGGAAAAAAATCGCTGTGGGCCGATTTAGCCCTCCTATGCACCACCTCCTTTGCTAACATTATTCTTTTTGTTTTGGGAATAAATATGATTTGGGTATCGTGTGTAGTTCTCTAACAGAGTATTTAACGATATATAATAAAGATATATTTTTTAATTAACCCTTACAGTCACTATTGGAGAAAACAAAATAAAAAGAATAAATATATAGCGTTGCTGGTATTGATAAGGGTATATGTTTGTACTTAAAAATTAAAATACGTCTGTCTGATAATTGCAATGACACAGGAAGTTTGTCAGAGTTTTCTCCTACAATATAATCAGAAAAAAGTCTTTGATAATCCAGCCATGTATTTATTTATTTATTAGTTAATGGATATTTGACCACATGGCCATGTTTACCAATAAAATTATCAACCTCAAGTCGGATGCATTGCATAATGTTGAACAGATGCGACCACGCCATTCATCCAAGATTCCCCACTGTGTGTGTAAATTTCTATACCCTCCAACGCCTGGCCAATCACTGTTACAGTGCCATGTACTTGAATGCAGACTTCACACATTTGAAAATCTGTCGGCGACCTTTCTTTCACCTGCATTTAATGAACACCTTGTGGGCCGTTGATGTATATTTAAAAACTGCCTGAAGGGTTTCACGATCCTTCAGTCTGATGTTGACAGTGACTGTAGATTTTAACCATCCCCAGACATGTCCATATTTGCAGGAAAAAAAAAAACAAAAAAAAAACAAGCTTTTGTCGGCGTAACCTTGGTACTTACTTTCCCATACCGTATCTCTTTCCTACACTGGCTGTGACCCTGTATCTCAATTCTTCAGTCAAAGTAAAAAAGATGGTATGGGCCACTACATGATTTACTCTAGGTGGTATGGTAGGAATAAAGGATCCCCAAGAGGTGAGGATTCTTAACTTTCTAATGGTTAAACAGTCGTGCGTGGCATTTCAGGTTGGAAGTTTCTCTCTGTCACGAGCTAAACGCGGTATAGCACATCATAAATGGTGGCAAGGCGACGTCTCGTTAAGGAGACTTAGTAAAGCACTCTACTAAGTAATGGTATTCTCCTCCTTGACTTCACAAAAAAAGCAGCAGCAAGAAGACACTATGGCCGAAGATATCCATGGAAAATGTATTATATTATAAACCATGCAATAATTTTGGGGAACACGAAATTCTGTCTTGAACCCAGGATGATACACCAGTTTGACCTAAACCTGCATATAGATGCCATGTGAATTATCATGAAGTAACAATCACAGATCTTTTAGGTAAATGAGGTTTGTCATGGAGATAAGGTTCATTATTTCCACATGAAAGTAGCAGGATAGAGCCATCCTCTATCAAACCAACATCAAACTAGTTAACCCGTCAACAGTAAAATCAGGCAGGGTTTTCTTTAATAGCTTTTACAGATGGTCTATATCTTATGTGAAGTACCCAGATAATTAGCACATTTATTCCAAATCCTAATCGTAATATTCTTCAATCCATAAAAAGATATCTTTATTATGCCGACTATAAGCTACAGTTTACTCCCTGTTGTTTACCGAGGCGTCTACTTCCCGCCATTTATGATGTGCTATACTTTGTTTAGCCCGTGTCATATGATTTAAGTTGAACCTCCTGAACATGGGAGCTTATCGATAGAATAATAAATTGAGACAAAAAAAAAAAAAAGAAAAAAAGATTGACGCAATTTCAAATTTGACACGATGAGGACGCGTGTAATTTGTTCATTACGACTCGAGTTCGTTTGTTCGTCTGATGGATGTGTCGCCCCTTGAACAGCAAGTCCTTTTGAGACAAGGTCTCATTATCGGATGGCTACCTCACTACACAACATAAGGAAATCCAGAGCAATCGGGGTAAAGTGTCTTACCCAAGAGCACATCCACACATTCCATTTCCCATTGAAAACGAAAACAGAGGGTTATCAAAATAATGTCCTATCCTTTTCGTAATGTTTATGCAATAGAATTGATTTGAATAAAAATAAATGATAAAAAAGAGGGAATATCTACCGCGCGGAAGAAAACTAAGAAAGAAGTTTTTGACAGGAAGAGTATCGAACACTGACAGAGAGCAAAATAACTTTTTGTACGAATGGCTTTAAAGATGAAATTTTTAATTTGAAATAGCAAATGGGTCAAATTACTGTCAGTCATCTGACAACGTTTGAGAACAGCGAAAATGTCAGAGAAAGTTTCTGTAGTGTATATATAGCTGTTTAGCGAATCACTGATTTATAACAGGAGGGCGATGGCATTAGTGGTGATTTAATCAGCAGCAACTGATTTGAGAACGGGAAGTAGATGGTGGTTGGTTAATTATCCCTCGTAACAGCTAACATTAAATGTCTATTCTCATACAGGAAAAAGCACAACATTTGGAGTTCCGCAAGGGTCTATCATATGCCCCGTACCATCTATATAAAGGACATTTATGATTATTTGGACTGTCTCTTGTCAAAGAAAACGAAACTGGTTATAGGCAGTGTCTCGTTTGGTAAACAATTTTAACAAACATAATCAAGTTTAGATTAAGAATCATATTTGCTCGAGGATGCCACTAAAATAGATTTAATTTTGTATTTCAGGATTAAACAATAAAATAAATGGGTCTATCAGTGTATAAATCTGCTGACCGACGTGCACTCGGAATTGGCCAGAGGCGTTGTTTTAAAATCCTTTTAACTTCTTAAACTGGAAATTCTATGGCAGAATAAAAACATTATTTATTTTATTTACAACAACAACAAGAGAAATTTTATCTTTGACGCAGTGGTTTTTAAATTGACCAATCAACGGCCGTGTCTTACATTTGTAAATTCACCGCGAGACAGACGCAAGGAACACAGTTAATTGATTCTCGTTTCCGAGTACATTCTTCATTATGACTAATAATCTTTATACTATATGCAGTATAATGTGTCTATTAAAAAACGTAGGATAAATGAATACAATATATACGAGGGCTGGGAAATGAAATTTGAAAGAAACAATGAAGTTATGAGTCATTTGGTGTCAACGAAACCTAGCTTTGTCATCAGAGATTGAATACTGTGACACCTCCACCACAAACTGAATACGAATGAAATGTGCCCTCTTTTATGAATACTTATAACAGGCGATAAATACTGATCAATCTGATTAGAATTATGCTTGTAAATTCCTCTACGATTTGTTAATGTATTAGATATGTTAATTTGGTTTTTAATTCATAAGCAACGCGAACCTAATGGTCGCCAGATTTTTTTCATCTTTTTTTTCATTTCCTCAAAAATGATAATCGTTCTATGAGAATTTAGGCAATACAAGATACATATTAGTTTGTAGCTTTATAGGATTTTATAGGATTGCTTGACGGAAAGACAATGCATGAAGAAGAATAGACATAAAAAAGTAGATCATTTTAATGAACAGGACTTTGATTGCGCCTTTGACGCCGGACAAGTCCCTTCAATTCAAAATAAAATAATATATATGGACATTGGATCGATGATATGTGTCCCTAAGTCCCTATGTAAAGATATACTGGTTCATCTGACAAAATTACTTTGACTTTTGTGCACAACCAGATCTATCTCATTTCAACAGTAGAAATAGATTGGTAGAACATTTCTTTCAAATGTCATCTATTTTTGAATATTTTTATTATTACACAAATTATTTCATACACTTTTATACTCTTGAGGAACTATCCTCAGCCATATATTGATACAAGTTTATGATTTCCATGCGTGGGATCTTAATCGTATAACCATACGGTTTATATGTAAATGAGCAAACCGTCTGTACATACTTTGACCTGTGATCATGCGCAAACCCGTCACGTGACTGTAAGCAACATCGGCTTGCAGTTTGATACTTGTTTTTACGGAACCAAACATACCAGGATGTTAATGCCAGCTCTCCAGATATGGGAAATGTACCAGTTTTATCACTATAAGTGTTTGTATGGGTTGATTTCGGTAGAATCACTATAATTCAAAACACATACATCAATACACGTTTCCCTTTGAGGATATTTTACTGTTGCGAGTACAATATGTACATCTACTTGAATACTGCTATATCCAAAAACGACAATTTGTAAAAAAAAAAAAAAAATGACATCGAATCGTTTGCATCGATAAAGCCTCTTTGTTGTGAAGGGAGTAGCAAGAACTATTTATATCGGCGGAACACAACACTTCCGTTTGATATGCGAAAAGGCTGGCGACAAGGAAGCCCCAAAGCAAAGTTTTATACATGCGCCAAGCCTATCCTAATCGGATTCACCGTAAATATTTCGCCGGCGCTTGGCATTTAGTCCACAAAACCGAACGAATTCTCGCGCAGGTATCACGTGAATTTATGTAGTTAATTAGCATGAACGATGCTGCTAATTTGTCCTGTTCCAGTCGTTTTCGTATCCGGAAACAGGTTTTGCGGCTGGATCCCGTGTAATATGTCAGGGCTAGATCATAGCTTTGGGCGAACCAACCCACACAACGACCATTAACAGCTTCATTCTTGTGACAATTACGCCATTTCGTCACACTATGACACATAATATGCCTTATGTTTTTGTTGTTTACTGTTTTTTTTTGTTTTTTTTTTAAATGTGTTCAGAGGAAAAAGTCTTTTTATCAAAAATTACATGCTGTCACCAATTTGTCCGGATTAACTGTGCTACGTTTCCCATGGACTTATCACTAATGATTAAATATGCTATATTGATAGAAATTAAATCATTTGGTATTTGTAGACATTTGGAATATTTTTTTTTTTTTTTTTTTAATTTTTAATTCACCAAACTAGAAATAATCAAATATTCTAATGCCGAAATTGCATTCCAAACCAAGCAGAGATACAATATAGGTGAATGTAAATAAAAATTGACCATCATCGTTGATTCCAGACTGATAGGATATTGCAACGCACGCATGTATTTGAGAAATCCAGTTTTAACTGATAAGAATTAAACGTTGCAGTGATACAATTCGTTATGCATATTTTAAGTACACAACACTGATATCATTGCCTCAGTTTCATCACCGTCAGCTCGGAGATATGTATCCATGTTTGCATACAATGTAATAACTAAATTATCGCCGGTTGTTTTACATTGCATGTCTTTCAAAGCAAAAAAAAAAAAAAAAAAAAAAAAGAGAAATTAAAAAAAATGTTTTTGGAATGATAGAATATATATATACATACTGTAAGGATGATATAACGTGATAATCAATACCATAGTTTTTTCATAATTGGAATTTTAACCGGGAAAACTACCCACTGATTACGGGGGTCTCTAATGTGGTGCTCCACTCTCTATATGTAAATGAGGCGCGGGAAATATGTCATACACGCCTATACTAACTTGTTTGTTTTTAAGAATGGCGGACTGGCGATCAAAGCCACTCGTCAGAAGCCTAAAGTAGATCAGACGTATTTGTTTCTGCCAGGAAGGCAAAGACATTGAGTGAGCAAAATCTCATCATCATCTACAATTCACAGAGTCAACGTGAGTCTGTTAGAAAAAAACTGAAAGATAGGCTAAACGTAATAGCCTCCAATTGGCAGTGAAACATCTCGGCATTTAATAAACAGACTCATGCTTTTTTATTTATCTTCCGGGGGTGTAACTCGGCGCGCGCAGGCTAGGGTTGGTGCCACATTCTATATTGAGGTGTTCATTTCATACTTTACTTGCGAATTGTTGACTTACCATAGCAGGTTCGATGGGAATTGGTTGAGAATAAACCCGTAGAGAATTATGAAGTTTAAATTGATAAAGTTTTATATCTAGAAGAAAAAATAAGTAAAAAAACAACAACATACAGATGCTTTAACTTTGAACCACTAAGAATCGCACCGTGTAAGAGCGGTTTCGTGGTTAAAACTGGTGAAATTGATCGACTGAAAATAATGACGTTTGAAGGTTACCGAGACACCGCACACGAAAAAAAAATAAAACAAAAAAACAAAAAAAACCCAAACAAAAACAACTTGTGCCTGTATGTTGTGGCGCAATCCTTTACCTACATCACACTGACACCATGTGCTCAAAAGACTCCATTACAGTTCAAAACATTGACAACTTCTATCATTATTGGTTTTACAAGGGTATCCTGAAGGTGCAGTAACGATTTGTACAGGTAATTTGACAACGGAACCCTTGGATTTCGAAGCTATGGGGTTCCGATATTATTTTGCATGTACGTTATGTATCAAGGAAACAACAGAAACATTTAGAACGAAATTTAATTACATTTTAGCTGATTGATATAGTTAGCAATGGATCTGACATATTTCATTAATAAAAAGGAATAAAATCGTCAGAAATAATGATTTTAGCAAGATACTCATGAAGCTTAATCACTTTCACAAAAATAAATGAATATCGTATTTGAAAATGTGTTTTACACTGAAATGGTGCTAATATCCATTTCCTAAACTATCAATTACAAAATCTACATCCATTCCTAACTTCTAAGAGTGTTATTGATGTTCATCTGGTAATGAATTTTGTTTTCTCATTATTTCTTCACGAAACGGAAAAAGCTAAACTTTGTTTCACTCATAAATTACCCGGGATTATACAGTTTTGCACCGTTTGATAATCTAACTGATTACAGTTGACATTTATTTTGACGTTATCATTAAGTATCTTTTCTAATTCCATATTTTTGCTTTTTTAAAAACCCTTTTGATATAGAAAAAAAAAAAATAAAACAAAATAATCAAAACAATAATAGAAAATAATGATAATAATGATCATTAAGAAAAAAAAATAGAAAAAATAAAACTAAAAGTTCTGTTGTTGAAATGCAGAATTTCTATCAATTACATTTGCAGATTGTTGCATTGACATAGGGTCAAAATTCAGGTACATTTGTATTAAACGTTTTCATCGTCAAACACCACCAGTTTCGTTGACCTCAACTCGCAAATGTAAATACCTGGAATAAAATCAGGACAATCGGAGGAATATTTGGTCTCAGTTGGCATTCATATGGTCCATGATTGCCATCCTATATCAGCAGAGTACTTCATTAAAATATATACTTGTGCTATTTCTGTATCATAAAAAGTAATTGTTGGCCAGATTTGCTTAGAAAATCCAAACCGATTGACCTTCAACATGCTTTACAATATATCTTGCGTTTCATGACTTTCCAGTGCATTTCCTTTGTTTTTGGTGTCTTCTTTTGACATGGCGGCCATTGTCAGTTTTTCCTGTTCCATGGTAATTTATTATCGTGTTGTCTTAAAGATTTTTACGATTATACTTAACTTCAAAGACCAATATAGAAACATAAGAAGCCCTCAGTCGTATTTCGTTAACGTTTTAGCGGCCATAAAGTGGTAGCAATCATTCCTGAGGTATCTCAGTCAATGTGAAGCTTTTTTCAGATCCATGGCCGTATGAGATAGAGGCTCATGAAAAAAAGTGTTAAAGGCGTTACACAGAGTTGTCGTTCCTTATGCTGAGGCGGGTTAAGGGGAAATAAAGATTTGATCTAATTTAGCAAAATTTCTCCTTCATAATCTACTACATGTATTTCGAATTTCATTTGAAGTGTAGGTTATTTTCAGAATAAAGGAATTATGGGGGTCATTGTTTAATTCTGAAAGAGCGCAACCTGTCTTCACCGACAAACACCGAGTCGTCAAACTTCGGTCGGAATAGACAGTGTTTCTGGAGTCTCTGGTATATAAATGATATAGAACAGTTACACGAGTTTCGGTTAAGACAGGTTATTCGGAATTAATGAAGTAACCAGAAACTAATTTTCAAATCAAAGAATCGTCTGTTAACCGTACCACACGGCTTTAAAAGACAGAAAACACGTTTTTTTTTCTACTTCCTGTCTTAAAATTATTTAAATCAGAGAAAAAACATTTGACCTTCACACGAAGAATTTTATCACGAATTGAACTTGCACTGAAATTGATTACCCCCTCAGGGCAGGCTATCCCGGAGCTAAATGACAGCTTTAATTGCTGTTTAAATTAATTCTCTAATTTTACTGCGCCTAATGGCTTGCTCCATGGACAATATGGATGTAAAAGGCGGCATTTAAAATGTAAAATAAAAATTCAAGTCTGCGTACTGATAATAACAACCGTTTTTCTATCTCCTTGTTGAATAATTCATATGCAATGTGGAGGTGTAGGATTTCTGTTGATTTTATTATAGTTTCATTTTTGCCGGAAATAAATAGCCGTGTTCAAGCACGAACTGGAAATTAAACGTTTACTGCGACTACATCCGGTAAAGACAAGAGTTTTCTAACGATCTGTTTTCTTAGCATTATGGTTGTATTATACTTGTATCCTATTAAAAGTAATTGAATTTCCGTAAATTGTGTGATAATATCATTGAATAATCTAACACAGAATTTAAATACGTCTATGTAAACACTTGTTGCTGTCAAAAGCGAATGAGATCTTTGCCAATGGTAGAAATATCTCCGTTAAGCTATATACAGCTACGGCTAAAAACATATATATAGTTACTTATTGTATTTCAAGAACATATTTCTCTCTCTCTTTTTATTCTGGTTCAAGTCAAAGGTTTTCTCAAATTTGTTGTCGAAATTCCAATTAAACTCCCCAATATTTTTTTTTCATTTTCAACATCATTTATTTTTTATTCAAACGTCACAGCAGGTCATAACTAGGTGAAACCGAAGACATATGAGGAGGCCCGGTATGGGCAAATGATGCACAAATAAGTTTACTGGACATAGCAGCTCGGAACACCAAATTCACCTATCGAAGCACCTCGCCTTCTTCCGGCGAGCGGTTCCGATTGGATAAGGTAATTATAGTTATAGTATAGGTAAGCGGACTCCAGAATCCGGAAAAAAATATAGTATATTCAATGTCAATGGACGAGTTGATATAAACCTTGGCAGACAGGGTTAATTACATTTAACGCTAGAACTCTGGTTGTGTTTGACAAGGGACATAACTCCTTGTAGTACAACATGATAAATTGTGCTGTCGTCGCGTACCGTGGTCATAAGTACCACTGTTCATGGGCCATCAATCGAATTTCATTACACTGTCTACACAATACACTGGATGTCAGGAAGTCTAGGTTAGGATTTGAAAACAAGAAAGGAAAGTGACTGGAAAGATGAATGACAAATGCTCCTCCTGATTAATCTTGGCATTGGTCAGGACAACTAGCTTTCACTCTTTATTTCGAGTTGTGAATCTTGCGTGTTTCCTCCTCTTTACCCACTTTCCGATAAAAAGATACTTTCTTTTCTGTTTGTTTTGTTTTTAATAAATGGCCATTTTTTGTCTCTAAAATTGTCCCACCCCAGATTTAAACGTAAAAAAAAAAAAAAAATGTAGAATTTTATATTCTATAAATTATTTAGATCACGTACAGGAAATATGTCTTTTTAGGAATACATTTTTTCCTGTACAATTATTCTTGCTATTCGGTACATGTGTAATTTTCACGACATGTACATGCGTTAATGAGGATGACATGCAATGTGCATGACTTATGAAATATAACCGAAATGTTGAAGAGTTAAAGAGCAACGCAGCTCACCTATTGATGATTGTCGATTTATCCTTTTTTGGGCCCCATAGAAATGCGACGGTGCTTTAATCAGTTTTTGCGTCAGACACGTGATACAAATGTTAAAGCCACATCAATATATAGTACACCATGCTCTAAACAGACACGACAGCACAATTACAACACCATGTCAAAATACAACATTTCAGATACAGACTATACTTTTTTTTTCTCATAACATGCAGACAGCAAGGTGATGTAGTTCTTCTTTGAGAGATGACGAACACTTTTCAGTGACATGCGACCCGGAGACCCAAGAGATAAGAAAAAGGATAGAAAGTCAGTTACTGACCTTGTCCTTAAACTTTAACCTTTGAACTTTTCCTAATTTGGAAGTTTCTCTGTCCAGATGTATCCGAGCACGTGACTGATGAAGAAACGGCAGGTGATCAGCTAGGATTCTTGATTTCAGGCATGCGCTAAGAAAATAAAAGATAATTTGTAATATTTTTCTTGGTGCATACCTAAAATCAAGGATTAAATTCTCTAAACCGCTTCCGGTGATTTCCGGTAATTCTCGGTTATTTCCGGTGATTTCCGGTAAGTCTAGCGAAACAAAAGCCTCATATCTATATGAAATAAATCTGTACACACAATGAGCACAACACAACAACACAGTTACAATATCATCGCTACAATCATCGCTACAATCATCGCCAATATCAACGTTACACCTAAAAAGATCTAGACGCATTGTGATGTCGTCTAGGGCTCCTGGCGTCTTCAGAGAAAGGGTTTTCTTGTTCTCCCGCATTTCATAGCCTTCGTAAAATGTTATCAGATTGGTTTCTTGATAATCACATTATTTTTTAATGATTCATTAATTGGCCTTGTGCATCCCTTGAAAAATGCCTTGCTAACATTGTGAACAAATCTTTACTTCCTGTTATTGATTAGAAACTTACCATTTTTTTGGAAAGTGTAGATTGCCGTTTGGTTCGAAAGATAAAGAGGAAGTGGTTTGTTTGAAATGACAATATTTGATTGCAAAAATACCAAAATAAATTTGATGATGTCCATGTTGTAAATCATTAAAACGTGGTTTTCGCAAAACAATAACGACGTGCCTTATTCGGTTTCTCTAATTTTGATACAAAAATTACGTTTCTCGAGAAATAGGGAAAAAGGTTAAAACATGTGATTATGGTCCTATTAGCGAGCCTTCTATTAATAAACTCAACAGAAACGACGTGTCACATTGAACAATGTGTAATCTGTATCATTGTAACTTTTTTTGTTGTTTAAAGATAATTTATTTGAAAAATATTCATAAAGGAGGCTTAGGTTACAGTCACACAGCTACCGCTTACTATGACTTTCCTTATATATTTTTTTTGTTTATAAATATTTTATTTGAAAATATTCAAAAGGAATTTGACTCAAATTGTACAAATTATAAACGTCCTTTTTCATAAAGATGTATACAATGGTTTTTACAAATGGCAGCATATATGATATAATATAAATATATGTATATATATATAAAGCAACATTGATATATTAGGTGACAATATGCAATTTCATATGCCACACCAGTACCAACATTTTACATCAAGTTTATTAAAATCTATTCAGCAGTTCATTTTACACGACATATTTATTAAAGTGAATATCATACACAACATAGACATACACTGTAACAAGTCAAATATTGGTATGAAAGAATATCGTATTAATGGCCTCAGACCAAAATTATACTTCCGGGTCGTTGTACACGAATGTAGTACATATTGAAATTTCAGGATTGTTGCTAAATATTTTTTCCTGACTTAGCTGTTACAGATATGGACATAATTTTAGCATAGATTTATAGTGCAATATTTAATCTAGTGGCAGAATTTTGTTTTGACACCATTTCCATGTTTGTTTGTGAGGCAGGACACGGGGAGTTATAAGGCTTGAGTAGTGATATTTTGTGATTTTCCGGATTTTCCTACAATATAGTAGGGTGGTTACACTTAAATATAAATAACTTTGTTAAATGCCGGTCATGGGGTACTTTCCAGCTCACTGTATGTTCAGCTTGAATAGTTCTACACGTGATGTGAAAGCCAGATTTTTTGCAAACTTCTGAAATATTTTAATTTCGATTTTTCTTTGGTAGAACAAAGAGGGAAATTAATTGTGGCCTGAGGCCTAATGGTTCAGCTTCTTGGTAGCCTGATCAAGCTTGTCAAGGACTCAGCTTCTGTGTTGGTCATATCAACTCTTGCCACGTCGACTGGGTCATCGGCACGCTTGACCAGGCTCCACACTGATCACAGCTTTAGTCGTGGTCTTAAAAGCACATATTTTTCATATATTTCGAAGTATTTCAGAACCATGAAGTGCGTAAGGTAGCATTACATAACTGCGAATGCTATAACATCCGCAAATTAAATTTTACATCAAATACTAATGTAAAATCCATGCCAATAAGTGTGATGAATAATTTTTCTTCGTATATCGACCAACCCCTTTATAATGACAGCGACAGTAAAACAAGGTTTCGCTGAGCGTTGTTGCTTCCGGCTTTGTAATTTAAAACATTGACAGCTATAACTATTTTCTATCTCATAAATAAATTCAAAACTGGATTTAGAGTGGATATTTAGATCTAAACATTAAATTTCACGTCATATCCTATCAATGGAAAAAATATGCGGGTCGAATTGTTATTCCTGGTCGTAAACTGGTAACGCTATCTAATAGGGGCAATTCTGATGGGCTTTAATAGCGCCCCCTGGTGACGAGATTGGTAATAAAGAATCTGGCAAGTATCATGTGCTATTTTCCTCAGCAGCAAATGTAAAAAAAGGTCAATAATTCAGTTAAAAGAGATAAAGGAAAGTGCACACAATACATCTTCTAGTTCGATCCGGATCTGGCAATGTCAAAAAAACAGAAACGGATGGAATAATCAACTATGTCATCAACAATGATCAACGCCACAAATCTAAGTCAGCATTCCTAGAGTCATGACGTCATTTCATGCACATGACTCTATGACACTACGACACTAGCAAACTTTCCTCTGTTTTTAGATTCTAATACGAATTTTCCGGTAAGCATTTTCCGGATCGGGGGAACTAAACTACAGTAGATTCTAACGATTGGCGCCCCGTTAGTGGTTTAACACATTAAGAGTTCCAGCAGAGGTCGGCAAAGGTCTTTGCATCTTCGCTAGCCAAGGCTTCTGATTACGTTACACTCCACGAACGTCGTGGAGTGTAACGTAATCAGAAGCCTTGGGTCGACCTCTCAGTAAAAAAAAAGAGCCTCGATCTCATAAGCATACAATAAAGAAATTATAGTATAGTGACCTAAATTTAGCGGGTGTCATCTAGAAAGGAAAAGACGCTTATATCTCCGGAGCACCTGGTGTTATTCTGCTTTTTTACATTGTCTCTATGTACAAGTATTCTATTAATATTTGTCGTCGTGTTATCGATTATGAAGTAGAATAAAGGTTTTGATTACATATCTATGTTCAATTGTTTACCATGATATTGAAGCCCGATCATCTAAAGATATTGTTATATGCAGGGTTATATTCCGGAATATTCAAGGACACTATCTTTTCGCGGAGGGGTATGATGTGATCAAATATCCAGTTGCTTCTCCGGATAAAATGAACTTCCGTATAACTTGAGCAAGACTAGTAATTTGTGATACCGGAAGTCCGTGGTATCATACATCCAACTCGGTAACCACCTAGTAAGCAAATAATATTTGACATAAGAAGAATCTTCCTGATATAGAAAACACACGGGGTAACCATGTATAATTTAAATGGTATTTTTTCTGTCGAAACTAAATTTTTACCTCGAGTTAATGTTCGTTGATAACGAAGCGCTAAATTGTATCATTTATCCATTTATATATTAATCATCATTAAACGACACAAACATTCAATGAAGAGTGAAAGTGCAACCATCATTTATTGTGCATCATGATTGTTATCAAAGACGATATATGGATATTATATAGCCAGACGAAAGTAGGAAATACGTTTAAAAATATATCTGTTGAAGAAATGATTCTGCCATTACCCTTCATCTTTGTCATGTGAAGAAATTGCTCTTGTCAAAACGATTCAAAATTGATGTGTCTATCTTGTCCGACGTCTGCTTCACTTGAAAGAAATTCTTTGTCTCATTTATTCAATTTTTCCATTTGGAGAAAATGTTTGAAATTGTCGGCCACTGCGTTGGAATATCCCCCTTACCACGAATATATTTATATAAATGCATTACACACGCGATGATCTTATCCGTGGGTTGCGTGCAGAAATTGAACAACCTTGACCTATTTACTCTTTTCCGTCCGTTTTTATTCCCTATAAGGATTGCGTGGCATAAAACGACGTTATCTAGTTATGGTAGCATGACAACTAACCGGAAGTATTTTAGGAAGCGACCCCTGGTGTATATTTCACGCTCTGGGACCATATATTTCGTGTTGCACCAAATAAATATATATTGTGAGAGAGATCGTAAAACAAAGTCCATATGAATAACGAAACAAAAGCAAAACAAAACGAAACGAAATATCAATTAAACGAAACCAAGCAGGCTTCGACATGACAAATATTTAATTCCAAAATGATTTTTTGGCTTTTTTAGTTTCATTTTGTTTTCTTCCGTTTAAAACTTTGTATATATACCTATTAAGGTATTTTCATTGGATTCCAACAACAAATGATTCGATTACATTCCGTTTGTTTCGTTTTGATTTCTATTATTTATATTATAAAACTATCTTAAATAAATCCAAAAGTAATTTGTAAAATCTGTCTAAAAGATAGATTTCATATTTAGACAATTGTGCAAAATAGCAGTCATATATTCCTATAAATGGAACTGAATGCCATTCTAGAACGATTAAATATTCATAAAGGTACCGTTCGGAATACATCGGCCCCGACAGTACAACGACCTTCCCAGACAAATGTCTGTCTGTTTATGAATTGACGTCATTGTCACTGTCAGGGTCACATAAGGATGATTGTCCTGTGAAATATCAACAATGAAAGTAAGAAAGGGACAGCAGACAGATAATAAATAAGATGACAGAAATAGGAAGCGTTTCGATTTGGAAATGTGTTGACGGGTATAAGTAGGAATTTGTTAGGGGAAAACACGCTCGGAGCAAACAATCAACATATACATGTGTCCATCTTTTATTTTTCTCTTCAACTAATATAAAAACATAAAGCGGACCAACGTATCCGGAATCAAGTAAAAACTTATAATAAAAAAAGATATATAAAATAAACAACAATATCCGGAAACGAGATATTTCCTCTTACACAGTTACATAAATAGCTATTTCACAGACCAGAAATACCATATACCTAACCAATGCCCCTAAGACATTTTAGGTTATTTCTTATTATAAACAGTGTTTTCCGTTTCGCTTCCGGTTGTAAGTTAAGTACAATTACTGTGTTAACAGGCTTAGAACTTCCTACAGAAAAACTTCTTTAAGACTGTATACAGAAGAAATAGAAAAAAAAATGAAAAAAAAAAAAAAAAAATAATAATAATAGAAAAATAAAAAAATAAATACGAATGCCTGTATGCAGTAGAAAAGTAAGGGGGACAGTCTACCTTAACAGGAAAATTGCTTATGAAGGCCTTTATACTGAAGTAAAGGTTGGTCATTCTAACTAAAATACCAATGGCACTCTCAGGACATTTGAAAACAGAAAATACGGGCGACAAAGCGATAAAACAAAATGTCAGCCACCAGCCACCGTATCTAAAGAGAGTAAAATAGTTCGTCTGCTTTGCTGGGACCCATTTCAGCACGCAATGTAAAAGGGGGATTTTTTTAAAAGTTGCGCTTAAACTAAAAATATCACCTTTACATTTTGTTTCTTTTGACGTCATAGTGAGGTGAAAATACTGCTTGTGGTTTGCATGTTCTTCCTTCATCGTTTTTGTTATAGTCATGAAACCTTCCCCATCATATATCATAGTGAGATAGTTTTATGTCTGTCGATCGTTCACCTAGTACCAAACTCTTTTCAGAACAATAGTAAACTGACGATTTAATGGCTTTTCTTACAACAGTTTCACAAATAAAAAACGTATAATAGAGTTTTGACATAATTTCGTCCTGACTAAAAAAATCTAGACTTGGGTAAACATTTTATTTGCAGGAGTAAATGACTGCAAAACCAAAACGTGGCAGAAGTATTTATGTAAAGATTTCGTTGCACAACCCATGAATTTTTATACGTTACGTGTCGATGACTAGCACGATATGTACACTGTCACCTTCATCAGACAAATGACCGGGCAGCGTGTGTACGAGTTGTCTTCGAAATTCGAAGATCGATGTTGATTTCGGCTATGCTGCAGTGTACAATACTATGCCATAATATTATAACTGAACCGAAATGACTCAATTATGCTACTCTTTGCCGAAGTCTCAGAATTGTGTTGTCTTGATTAAGCTGTTATTATGGCTCTGCAGTTATAAAATGAACGGAAGTCCTACATAATCAAAGATTCAGCGAACTAGTCACCAGCTACTACAACATTTTTTGCATCAATATAGCTAGGACTGTTGACGAGGCAATAACGGAGAGAGAGAGAGAGAGAGAGAGAGAGAGAGAGAGAGAGAGAGAGAGAGAGAGAGAGAGAGAGAGAGAGAGAGAGAGAGAGAGAGAGAGGACGGTGTTTCCTCTGATGAAGTATACTTGCAGGGGAAGTAATAACTTGGATTGACAATGTCAATTTCTTGAAATATCGTTTCCTCAAACAAATATATCATTAAAATTTTTTATTCTTTAAATGATTTATATGTCCAAAGTAAAATCAGAAATTTATAAGGAATCGGTCAAGACCTGGAACTGACGGATTTGATAGATTTGATTGAGTAATCCTCAATATTAGCATCAGAAGTAAACGTCACGTAATGGAGTTATTCATTTGAAATAAACATTGACTAATTTGAGCTGTGATGGAGTTGATTTCATCAATCAACTGTCATGATAGGCATCATCATTTGAAATGTATCTCACAGGAAATCAACAACAAATCAATCAGTAGAGCGTTCGGCGTTTGAAATGTACATCACCAAAATATTGCAGGCGAAACATTCAACGACGGTTCTATGACTAAACGAGAGTTCAGTGACTAAACGAGAATTTCAGTACAGGAGAAATCGATGACTAAACGAGAGTTCGAGGAATAAAAGGCAATTTGTTGACTCAACGAGAGTTCGATGACTGAACGAGAGTTTGATGGCTAAACGAGAGTTCGGTAACGGAACAAACATATGGTTATATGAGAGTTCGAAAACCTTTCTGGAAACATGGAAATAAGCTGGTTTTATACGAAAACATTTTTCCGAAATATTGTAGCAAATAGAGCAAGAAAAAGAAGCATGCCTTCTTGCGTAATTTCCTCAAAATACTTACTTTTTCTATCAAACTTTTCGTAAAATCGAGAAAATTGGAAACAATGTAAAATTATTTTACTCTGTTAGTTTCGGGCACAAATTGAGTAAAAACATTCAGTTTGAAATAAGCAATAAAAGGATTATCAGAATAGAGAAACGGGTGTAACGGAACATTTCAAAATTTCATTTAACCGGATTCCGGCTTACGGATGCTGTCTTGAACAACTGCACGTTGAGGTAATAGTCCATTTTTTGTGTGTTTCATTGGACCTCTCTGGGTGTTTAAGTCAGAAATCAAAATATCGATAGCT
Organism: Pecten maximus; assembly: GCF_902652985.1. Classification (NCBI taxonomy): domain Eukaryota; kingdom Metazoa; phylum Mollusca; class Bivalvia; order Pectinida; family Pectinidae; genus Pecten; species Pecten maximus. Next base: position 32,076,611 of record NC_047030.1, on the reverse strand, counting down.
CGTCTTAGCTTTGTCAAACACACCGTCGGCACGGTGACGAATATTGTCCTCGTGTAATGGATATTCCAAGGTGTATAAACGAAACCCGTGTATCAAAGGCTGGGCTTTAATTACGTGTTCTATTGTTAAAGTTGATTACTCAACAGTTTAAGTAGAAATCTTATTCAATTAACATTTATGTATTAATTGATGTTAAGATAACAATACATCGTCTCGATATTATATATCGCCACAAGCATTTCCCGGAAGTATTATTCTACAAGGAATTATGGGTCTGGAAATTCTCGTGATTACCAAACAGTCATGCGATACGGAATTCTTTAGGAATCAATTTGAAAATGAAATGCATTTTGTTAAAAATTTGCATATCTAGGAAAAATGCTGCAAATCACAAACGAACCAATAATGGGAGTGATTTGTATAAATTCCGGTCATGGTTGCAGTAACCTAATTAAGACATTACTGATCGCCATGTTTTGCTTGTGAAGCAGGGACATTCACTTGAGCAATTCTTAGCCGATTCATACAGTGTTCAATTCCCACTATCGCGGTTAATTACCTTTTCTTCATTTAACCCAGCTCTTTCCTCCCACGGAATCCATGTCCCATACTTAATCATTCTCAATTAATCCTAACTCGTTCTGTAATCGGCTTCTCTATCATTGCTCCCTCTAGCCTTTTCTACTTCCTTTCTTTCTCAACCTTCTGTTTCCCCCGTCCTATTCCTCCACTTTATCTCCTCTTTACGGTCGTCTTCTCTTTCTCCGACTCCTTCGTGTGCTTCTCGACCTTCTATCTTCCCTGATTGGTCCCCATTTAACCCTTTGTTTCCCCCAAGCTATTTCATGGCATTTTCTCTAAATTCTGTATTGCGAAATTCCGACCTTTCGCAACGCCTGCTTTTTGGTTCTTTCTCGAACTTCTTCTACCGCCCCTGTCCCTTCCAAAGCTATTCCTCACCAACCGACCCCACCTTCCAACCTTCTGCTTTCTATGTCATACATGTTTATACTTTCTCCAGCATAATCACACAAGGGGGTCGCGGTGACCGAGTGGTTAAGATGTCCCGACACGTTATCACTAGCCCGCCACCTCTGGGTTGCGAGTTCGAAACCTACGTGGGACAGTTGCCAGGTATTGACCGTAGTCCGGTGGTTATTCTCCGGGTACTCCGGCTTTCCTCCACCTCCAAAACCTGGCACGTCCTTAAATGACCCTGGCTGTTAATAGGACGTTAAACAAAACAAACCAAACCAACTCTCAGGTGAAGATCCGAGGTGCAAGGTTCGAAGCACCTTTGCTACCAGCTACCCTACGGTATTCCCCGACCTCCTGTCTTCGACCTTCTTAATTTTGCCCCTCTCTAGTTTTTCCTTCTCTTGTCTTTTATGTCAGTCTAGCAACATTCGTTTACGGTCGTTTTTGTCCAGTTGTCACCCTTTCATTGATGTCCTCTCGGAAGCTATACATTTGCCATCCGGTTTAACAACAAAGAAAATGGATTCTACGAGATTAAATAATTGATGTCTTTCGATTCGTTTTCCGGTGATTCAAAACCGCGAGATACTTCATGTACAACAAATAACGATAACACCACGTGACTGAGGTGCACCAGCGCATCCAACGTGTCAGATGGAAAAACCTTCCGCGGATAATTAAATACTCTCTATCAATGTATGTAGACAACTTATTTAATATCTTTACCCATTTAATTTCGAGGTTATGTCACCGTAACTTGTTTGGGTGACAATGTATAGTGTCTATCTTCACAGACTATGCATTCTGTTGTTGGTAGATTTAATGAAAAGAAAAGAAAAAAATACCTCCCGGGGATAAGGAAAAAATGGCAGATTTTTAATCAAACGGTCCACTCTCGTGGTGTCAGACTTCAAATCGATACCGTCTGCTTTTCTGCCAAAAGTTTAATAAATTGTCGGATTAATCAGTGTGATTTAAGATCTGATTTTGTCGTGGGGCCTTGACACCCGTCTAAGCGCATTGATTGAGACGCAGGGCAACCTTATCACCGCTATCTGCCTACGCGGTAGTTCAGGTGAAAAATCTATCAATAAGTCACAGGACCGCTCTGGTTATTTTACATTAAAACTCTATTGTCTCAAAGCCCGATAGGCTTAACAGCAGATTGAGTGAAAATTAGAAAACATGTTTGTTTCACTATTTATTGTCCAAAGCGGAATACTACACGATTTGTTGATTACAAACCTGAAAAATGTAAAAATAAACAAATAGATAAAAACATCTTCAGATAATGATTTATTCAGGGTCACAGAGAATCTTGATATGGTTAACAGCTAAGAATATTCCTCCTCTGGGTGACATCTCCCTATCTCTCTAAATAGGATTAAACGATTCTATTAGTATTTCACGAGATGTGCGGAGTAGATCGTTGTAACATGACAAAAACCACCTCACCTTGTATCAATTACACCGGACAACACACGCAGGGCTTCCTATGATATTTTTTCCCCATTTAGGTAGCCACCAGTTGCTACATGAAGATTGAATGTTGATGGGGCCATCCGCCTACCAAACACTCAACCAGTGTTGATATGCTCACTTGTTTACAAAGATTGAAATAAGCAAGGTTGATTTACATTACATTCTACCATGTTTGCTATGTAACGCCAGTTTTGATTGGTTTAAAACCATGTATTATTTTCCAATAACCCACGCTCGTGCCAATAATACACGGTCGTGAGTCACGGCTGTTACAATTTTAAATATCTAATATTCACCCGTTTCATAAAAGGTTACTATAGCCGAGTGGGCTAATGGGTTAGTCTTTCAATATATTTTTATCACGACCCGAGTTCGAATCCTACGGAGGCCCCCCCCCCCCCCCCCCCCTTTTTTTCCTTTTTTTTTTTTTATCCTTTTTTTTTTTGAATTTTCAAAATCAATGCCATATGATAGATGCTCTTGATCGTAGTACTGTATTGCCTGTATATTTCATCAACAAATACTACAATACTCAAGAAATAAATTACAAGGTTTTCCCGGGGTTTCTTTGCTGTTTTTCTATTAGAAAGAGGTCGATCTCCGAACTAAACAGTACATGGTAGAATAGAAATAATCAACTTTGACTCGTGTATTGTTGCAGGATATACAACTCGGACTCGGATATTTTGCAATTTTAATTAATAGCTCAGGCCTGCGGCCTTCGTTATTAATTTAATTGCAAAATATCTTCGTCCTCGTTGTATATCCTGCAATAATACACGAATCATCGTTAATTATTTCTTAAATATACAGCATTTCTTTAATCAATTTCCGTTAGAAATGTATTTAGAAATTGTTAACGCAGAAGAGAGGAACCTCATTATAACACGGATATTCGATGTCAGTTATTTTACATACTTTGATTATAATAAAATTTTCTAGGAAATGACATTTCAATCACAATAAGATACACTACATATACGTGTATTATTATTATTATTACTAAACCAATTGAAAAATGGGGGAAAAAAAAAAAAAAAAAAAAATCTTTAATTGCTTTTCATATCAGATGCCATTGATAGTAATGCAATGCTCATGAAATATTCACTTCAGCAGCCCTTAACGACCAAAAGGATTTTCATAGAAATTATGCAATGCGATTCCAAACCTATTTGAAGGCGATAATCTTATTTCATATTTTAAGTACGCTATGCATACTTAATCTTTGAGGATAGAGCCAGATCACTTTTCTTGTGTACGGTGAAGATATGCTATAGAGAATATTTACATATTTAAATAGTACACGTAATTGTTTGCGACGTTATTTATTGCAATGCATTAGAAAATTACAGGAAGTGGACCAAAAAATTAAAAAATTAAAGAAAAATTAAAAATCGGAAATATGAAGCATACTTTTTTACGTGTTTATACCATAATAAATATTACTCAATGAAAAATGTTCAGAAAGCGAAATTCGGGATTGTACTTCTCCGGAATAACTCGCATATTATACACATACAAATGTATAGTCGACACAACAGTGCCTGAAGCCTCGTCTTGGATTGGACTTCCTATCATATTCTTCATCAGTGTTATATTGTATATCAATTTTGACCTTTGACCCTTTGTTGCTTTTCCCAAACGGTACACGGCCATCAATTAGGATTTCTTATAGTGGAAACGCGATCTTTGAGTCACAGCGGGGATTAGGGAAATCCCAACATTATTACCGGGACTGACAGCAAAGCGACACGACACACATATCCCTCCCTATGCACCAGTCAGATTGTTCCGCCTGTGAGTCCAAGACCTGAATTCACTGAACCGGTCAGTCTGGCTTTGAAGAGGCAATATTTTTCCTTCGCAATATTTTTTTTTTAGATCATGAGTACTTTCGATGAAAAATATCGTGTTATGGTATATACTGATATATATTATCTTCATAAAACAAGGAATTCCATGATATGCTAATTTGGAAGAAAATTGACTGTAAGAAGGAATCGTTTTCGTGATGGGAATAGACAAGATATATTTTTATGTAAATGAGAATTTTGTTTGGTATTTGGTTTTCGCCCTATTGACACAATGGCATTTTATGATGGTAGAAACCCAAGCACGCCAACTTGTATGAGCAACGGCACGTTCGATTAGGTACCAACGATTATGTGAAGAGTTTAGGTATCTTTATGACCGCAAATTATCAATAACAGAAGTTGAAACCAGCAGATTGAGGGTGGAATGTCTAAATATATATTGTTCATGTGTTGGCCCCATTGCAACAGTCTGGATTATTATATTTTCCTGTTTCCCTGTCTGCGGTTTCAGTTTGCACCGTTTCCCTTGTTGGCGTTTATCTATAGACACCAAACCTCGTATGACTTTGTCTGATGACAGGATTTCACATCGCAAACGTAGATGTTTATCGATCGTTAAGGCCCATTTGATATTTTCTTGACATCTATTCTGGATTTTCACAATTTTGGACCATGTAATCGCTGACGAGTTCTAGAAGGACGAAATAGCATCACTCACGAGTCCTATATGATGTCCCTAACATCACTGACGAGTCCTAAAAGGACGAAACAGCTGTATGATGTCCCTCACATCACTGACTTGTCATAAAAGGACGGAACAGCGGTATGATGCCCCTAACATCACTGACGAGTCCTAGAAAGACGGAACAGCTGTATGATGTCCCTAACATCACTGACGAGTCCCAAAAGTACGGAACAGCTGTATGATGTCCCTAACATCACTGACTTGTCCTCAAAGGACGGAACAGCTGTATGATGTCCCTTACATCACTGATTTGTCATAAAAGGACGAAACAGCTGTATGATGTCCCTAACATCACTGACTTGTCCTCAAAGGACGGAACAGCTGTATGATGTCCCTAACATCACTGACTTGTACTAAAAGGACGGAACAGCTGTATGATGTCTCTTACATCACTGACTTGTCATAAAAGGACTGAACAGCTGTATGATGTCCCTTCCATCACTGACTTGTCATAAAAGGACAGAACAGCTGTATGATGTCCCTAACATCACTGACTTGTCCTCAAAGGACGGAACAGCTGTATGATGTCCCTTACATCACTGACTTGTCATAAAAGGACAGAACAGCTGTATGATGTCCCTAACATCACTGATTCTTAAGTGACTCGTAATATAAACGCAACGTAACAGATTAATTATGTTTTAAACAAGTATCGAATGTCATGATGTGAAAGGAATGAGACACATCATTATCCCTAAATGGCAACAAATGTCAATAAAACTGGATTAGATACACAGCTTTTATGAGATCGCCGACGTTATCACTTATCATTCTGAGATAGCTCAGTCACATTTGAAAATTCAGAAAATATGTCAAGCTCCTGTGTTGTATGTTGAAATATGTATTTTTTAATGTTTTCAGAATCCTACATAAGATCACATTTTTTTTCAAAAAAAACCCAAACAAAACAATTGCCTTTACAATTGATGCAATATATTGGAATATTTGAACTAGCCACGTGACAGTTATTGGCCAATCAAACGATCTGTACATATAAAGAGACGAAGACAAAGAACTTATAATTAGGTTACATTATAGTTACATATACTGCAATATCTGGAGGAGACCTTGAAATTTACAGTTGGTCGCATTTTGCTAACAAAATCACTGACTTCAATAACAATCGGTAATACCAAATACGTAATCACCTATTTCTGTCGAAATATAAAGCGGATTATTCGCGAATGACAACCCACGGAAATCAATAGGATGTAATTCAGCAAATAACCTTGACGATGTGTCATTACTAACAAGAAACATTCGGCATATTTTCTCAGAAAGGTCTAACAAAACACGAGTGTTTAAGAGACGATGATCTTTAATATCATGACATTTTTGTCATTAGCTGTAGGATGCACACATTAGGAGCAATGTTTTGGAAAAATCCTTTTCTGTGATTTGAAAATTGTATGCCGGTCTGGTAATGTCAATGAGAGAGACGCTTCACAGATTTACTTAAAGCAGCATGCGCCGGGACCTTCCGTATGTTGTTTAATGATGTAGCCACCAGCTACTACAAGACATCACGGCCTCGAAATGACTCTGCTGCTATTTAGGACATTGCAGTAATAGACAAACAAACACATACAGCTTAAATGCAAGACTAATTTTGTCGAACATGGTATTAAAACCAAAAAGTATAGATACAGTTTATAGGCTACTTTATTTCTCACACAAAAACTTTTATAGAGGTCAACCTCATTCAATTTTTGTCATTAGAATCACGTGCGGCGTGACACGTGGCTGTACTCTTCTGATCTATACGCGACGGCGCATTCCATGCGGGAACATTGGTACATATTGGATTTCTATAGAGAACACAGTAAGAGTATCAGAAGTCCAATATTAACCTCAATAGGTTATATGGGAAAGTCCCTGGCCATGTCACTTTCTAAATATTCACCTAACACTTCGATCAAATAGTTGAGATTTTGTCCCCGAAAGAGTCAGCTTAATACATTCAGGCGATTATGCCTCTTTAAAAAAATGAATATAAATTGTAATAACAAATACACACTTTTAAAGATATATTGCTCTTTAATCAATTTCTCGTATAACAGTTTGTTTAGAATAATTCGATATGTTGTAATAAATGTGAATAATATTCAGGAAAACTAGCCATGCTAACAATACACCACGCCGTCCGTAACAATACATGCTTATGAATATGCATGAGCCTGATCTTTGATCGATTTTACTGGTTTTAGATGAATCTAAACATCACCAATACCGGCTTTATTGTATATTTTATCAACTAGGGAACAACCAAACACTTGCGATATTCCAATGGGGCCTATGATGGGGTCAGATGCATCCCAGAAAGTTATTTGTCTCTCTTTCGGAACACATCAATCTCGCGCAAACTAGAAGGACGGGCTATGTCACTGTTGACTTTCGGTTAGATGCGAGAGCCGATCGTGTCTGCAAATTTGAATGCAGATTTCGGTATTCAATCTGAGCATAGACTGATGTTCACAGTATTAATTAAATATGATTTTTTTTTGTTAGCCTTTATGACAGAAAAATTGTCCAGTTAAAGCCGAAACGGCAAAATTCCGTTGAAGATCTCATTAAAATGGATCGTAGTAATGTTTTCGAGAGTGACGTCATCGGAATGAGTGACGTCATCATCAGTGACAACGTCGTTATTTGGTAATTTATTAATGGATAGTATACCGATATTTTCCTTTGCATCGAACATGTGAAAATACCTTTATTCTATTATATTTATAAAATATTTTGATAAACAACGGATTTCCTTTGATCCGGTTATCTTAGGATTCGCAACATAGTTTCAACAGGACATACTGCAAAGTAGGTTGCAAGATTTTCCTCAAAAGAAGTCTTCTAAAATCTAAAAACGAATCCGTTGCGCATGGTCGCAAAGACGCTTGAACTGTGGTCGACCTCGATAAGGGATTCTACACACGTTGCAAACGCTCAAAATCGCGGCATTGGTTTGGATATTAAAATTGTGGATTCATTGGAATTGGTCGTTAGCCAGTACGCTACCGCTGGGGAAGGAAATCGCTTTGGGACAAAAAACAATCCTAAGATCTGTTTTATGAGAACTTTCTTTCGATTGTAATTGTTTGAACGATTGCTGCAGAAAGACATCATGGGATTTTAAATTAAACGTCTCATCACAGTTGTTAGCGAATAGAGTGAAGACATTATTGTTTTTGTGATGTTTTGTTATTCACGCTTGTCGAACAAGAATTCAAGCTTTATGACTTTTTTATCGTTCGTAATTTCGTTCTTTCACACCTGGGATTTCTGAAGACATCTAAATAGTGCTGTAGACCTTGGTGTTGTTAAAACCGACAGACAGAGTTTTTCTGCGGATGGCTGTTTGTAGGGGGTTTCGCCGTTCTTGCAACAGCCAGGGGCATATGGGGACGGGAGTCAAGAGGATAGCAACAGTCGGGGTTATATAGGGACAGGAGTCAAGGAGATAAGAACAGCCAGGGTTATATGAGGACGGGTGTCAAGGAGATAACAACAGTCAGGGTTATATGAGGACGGGAGTCAAGGAGATAACAACAGTCAGGATTATATGAGGACGGGAGTCAAGGAGATAACAACAGTCAGGATTATATGAGGACGGGAGTCAAGGAGATAACAACAGCCAGGGTTATATGAGGACGGAAGACAAGGAGATAACAACAGTCAGGGTTATATGAGGACGGGAGTCAAGGAGATAACAAAAGCCAGGTTATATGAGGACGGGAGTCAAGGAGATAACAACAGTCAGGGTTATATGAGGACGGGAGTCAAGGAGATAACAACAGTCAGGGATATATGAGGACGGGAGTCAAGGAGATAACAACAGTCAGGGTTATATGAGGACGGGAGTCAAGGAGATAACAACAGTCAGGATTATATGAGGACGGGAGTCAAGGAGATAACAACAGCCAGGGTTATATGAGGACGGAAGACAAGGAGATAACAACAGTCAGGGTTATATGAGGACGGGAGTCAAGGAGATAACAAAAGCCAGGTTATATGAGGACGGGAGTCAAGGAGATAACAACAGTCAGGGTTATATGAGGACGGGAGTCAAGGAGATAACAACAGTCAGGGATATATGAGGACGGGAGTCAAGGAGATAACAACAGTCAGGGTTATATGAGGACGGGTGTCAAGGAGATAACAACAGTCAGGGTTATACGAGGACGGGAGTCAAGGAGATAACAACAGCCAGGGTTATACGAGGACGGGAGTCAAGGAGATAACAACAGCCAGGGTTATATGAGGACGGGAGTCAAGGAGATAACAAAAGCCAGGTTATATGAGGACGGGAGTCAAGGAGATAACAACAGCCAGGGTTATATGAGGACGGGAGTCAAGGAGATAACAACAGCCAGGGTTATATGAGGACGGGAGTCAAGGAGATAACAACAGCCAGGGCTATATGAGGACGGGAGTCAAGGAGACATCAACAGTCATTTTATAACGCTGACGTCGAAACATACCGTTGCTGTTGTATCGCATGGTATTGACGTCGACATTCTGCCTCAAATCACTTTGTGATCTGGTGATAGCATTTCCAGTTTAATGACCTATATACTGTGTCTTGCAAATTTTTTGATGAAATTGACATAGATACCACGTATCACAGCGTCTGCAACTCAATTGACAAAACAGGCCCTTATATATTTCTCGTATCAGTCAATGAAATATACAAGGAGATACATATCAGAAAATGTAGGCAAGTGATATGACTCTTTTCCCTGATAGCAATGATTTCTATTCAAATCAGTCATATTCGATTTCCGGATAATGATTTCATCTCTGTGTGGTAGAATACGTCACTGAAGTGATATCAGCCACTGAGCGATAAAGCTGCACTACTTCAAAAGGCACAAAATGTAATTTATCAGTATTGAGCATTATTTCTCCTCCATGAATTCCCGGGTCAGTATAAAGATTATCAATATTTCTCTAATATTTTCATGGTTTAAAAAAAGTTTTATGTGAAATTTGAGAGATTAGGGAGGCGAAGTCATTTGTAAATTTTTTTTTCCGGTCGAAATGAAATTGACTGGAAACTAGTTAATTTCATATCTTTATGTTCGTTTTATTTTTTTATTTCCATTTTAATGAACACCATTAATTTTTCATGGGACAAGCAGATTTTTCACTGATGGCAGCCTAGTTTTTGAGCTGAAAATCGGCATCAGTTGAAGATAATTATAACGGTAATGAGAATTATTTCCACGTTTTCTCAAACTTCCAAATGAACATTAGCCAAATTGGTCCTAGAGATTTGTTCATATTTTTTTCTTCTGACAAGTACTCTTGTGATTGTCAATGGAGTTATCAGAAAACCAATTGTCGGAGAGAGAAAATCACGTCCAAAACGAAAGAAAGAAATACCATGCAAACACTTATTGAGCTTAAGTGAGGTCCATTCATGATTTGTTAACCTCGATTGTGCAATAACAACCGACGTCGAAGTTTTAGGGAATTAGGATCGCAAATCATGGATGTAGACTGGAAGTTCAAGCGGGCTTTGTTGTATATGGAATTTCATTTGACATGCCCATCCCTCTTCGTAAATTTAAATTATTCTAAATCAAAGGATTGTATAGTCTATTTTAGTTGTCGCCCGGTTAATGCTCTATACAAGAACTTGTTAAAAACATCAACGAGGGAGGATGAAAGAACAGCATTTCTCTGAGATCACTCTCTCCTGGATGTCACTCCAAATATGGTAGATAACGCGCGGCTAGCTTCTGAATGTCAAGCCATTAAACTCGCAATTTTGTTTGGGACACCATACGGCGTCCCTCTTAAAATCGTTAATGGCGTTAGGGACACCATACATTGAAGCGTCCCTCTAGAACTCGTTAATGGTGTTAGGGACACCATAAAGCTGCAACGTCCCTCTAGAACTCGTAAATGACTTTAGGGACATCATACAGCTGCAGCGTCCCTCTAGAACTCGTTAATGGCGTTAGGGACACCATACAGCTGTAACGTCCCTCTATAACTCGAAAATGGAGTTAGGGATACCAAACAACTGCAGCGTCCTTCTATGACTCGTAAATGGCGTTAAGGACACCACGCAGCCGTAACGTCCCTCTATGACTCGTAATTGGAGTCAGGGACATTATTCAGCCTTAGCGTCCCTCTATGACTCGTAAATGGAGGTAGGGACATTATGCAGCCGTAGCGTCCCTCTAGAACTCGTAAATTACATTAGGGTCACCATACAGCTGTAGCGTCCCTTTAGAGATCGTAAATGGTGTTAGGGACACCATACAGCTGTAGCGTCCCTTTAGAGATCGTAAATGGTGTTAGGGACATCATAAAGCTGCAGGACTCGTCAGTGATGTTAGGAACGAGAAGTGTGGAACTCTAAAAGGAACGTCAGAGGTATAAAAACCTGGTCTGAACAATTGTAAAATAATCCAAGGTAGAAGCACTTATACATGATCAGATGATTATGGGAGGAATTATGTCGTGCGTGGCCTCTATTACGCTTGGTCTTAAAAGCTATCATTTTCATTGGAAGATGTTATTTCTATCTATATTTTTTTTATTTGCCGGTGTTAATTAGGCGTATATTTTTATATATCTATACCGTTGGTGCCATTTAAGAATAATCTTCAGAGGCAACACTGTCAGCGATATACCATCTGTAATTAAAATCACTTCAAAATCATAAATCATACCACCCCCCCCCCCCCCCCCCCCCGCCCCAAAAAAAAAAAAAAAAAATTAAAAACAGCATCAGTGACATCACCTGACTGTTATGCTCTGAACACATGACATGATTTCGTAATATCCATGTAACACTTGTAAGATATTTTATATTTCATCAAAACCCATTAAGACATGAAGTCTTTAGAGAGATCCGTTAAAGTTCTGACTACTTAGGGACGGAAACAGTTTATCCCATACGACGTCATATTGGGGGAGATTGAGCCAGAGAGATAAAAGGCGTTGTGACATCTTGGTGATAAAAGTAACACAACTCTAATGTCTTGCAATTCTAAAATCTACAATCCATTATCCCAGATTACCAACAGAAAATCGCCTGATAAGGTTTCTGGTGCTTTCCATCAAATCTACATAGCATACGGAAGCCGTAGACAATTAAAAACCTTTCAGATAAACAGTTTACATTTACCATTTCTCGCAATAACAGAAGCAAGGTAAAAAGAGGTCTAGTTTCAAAAAATGATTATTTTTGCAGATATCTCAAAAATTGATTGTAAGATAACTTAGTTATTTTTTAAACCTGTAATTATTAGGTTATCACCATACAGAGGTCGGTGATTAATGTTACTAGCACGATGTTACTTTGTCTCGGTTATTATATCATTATTTGGTTCATATAACATCCTATACACATCAACAAAAGTCTATAATTGGTAGTTATTCACTTTATATCTTATTACGTAACACGGTAGGCCTACGTTGTAGGCGGGCCCGGGTTCGAACCTCCCACACAACGAGTGGTCAATGTATAGGGTTTTCCTTTTCCTTCGAGTTATTTATTTTTCAAAAGTTACAAAAACACGAGCTTTAGCGAACGTTTTTTGTAAGTATGGAAAATGATTAACGAGAGTGAAAGAAAACACGAGTTTGTGTGACCTGTTTCACCACAATAGAAAAGCTATTCTAGGGATGAATTGAAGTGTTTTGTGTCAGCTTGTTTTCTTTTGGCAATATCAGTTGGAGTGTAAGGGTATGACGTAAGATTTCATACGACAATTCTTGCATTGCTCTTCTACGAAATAATTTCACTTGTGTCGGCTGGAACACAACGGAATTGACATTGCTGTAAACTACAGTAAAACCTGTCGTAAGGGACACCTCTTTATACAGGACATTTGTCTATAAAGGACAGACTCATCAGACCCACTCCTTCCAATTTACTATATGATAAACCTATGTATAAAGGACACCTCTCTATCAAGGACAGGATTATCAGACCCACTCCTTCCAAATTACTATATACTTAACCTCTGTATAAAGGACACTTGTCTATACAGGACACCTGTCTATAAAGGACATACTCATCAGACCCACTCCTTCCAATTTACTATATGATAAACCTATGTATAAAGGACACCTCTCTATCAAGGACAGGATTATCAGACCCACTCCTTCCAAATTACTATATACTTAACCTCTGTATAAAGGACACTTGTCTATAAAGGACAAACTCATCAGACCCACTCCTTCCAATTTACTTTATAATTAACCTCAGTATATAGGACACTTGTCTATAAAGGACAAACTCATCAGACCCACTCCTTCCAATTACTATATAATTTACCTCTGTATAAAGGACACTTGTCTATGAAGGACAGACTCATCAGACCCACTCCTTCCAATTTACTTTATAATTAACCTCAGTATATAGGACACTTGTCTATAAAGGACAAACTCATCAGACCCACTCCTTCCAATTACTATATATTTAACCTCTGTATAAAGGACACTCGTCTATAAAGGACAGACTTATCATATCAACGCCGTCCAATTTACTTTATAATCAACCTCTGCATAAAGAACACTTGTCTATAAAGGACAGACTCGTCAGACCCACTCCTTCCAAATTCCTATACAATCAACCTCTGTATAAAGAACACCTCTCTATAAAGGACAGATTAATCAGACCCACTCCTTCCAATTTACTTTATAATTAACCTCAGTATATAGGACACTTGTCTATAAAGGACAAACTCATCAGACCCACTCCTTCCAATTACTATATAATTTGCCTCTGTATAAAGGACACCTGTCTATAAAGGACACTTGTCTATAAAGGACAGACTCATCAGACCCACCCCGTCCAATTTACTTTATAATCAACCTATGTATAAAGGACACCTGTCTATAAAGGACACTTTTTTTTGTCCTTTTCGTGTCCTTTATAGACAGGTTTGACTGTATGATGTTAAACTATAACTTTGATAATATATATATTGGTATAAAGCTTATCGGTACAGCCCTTTAACTTTTTACGTGGGGGCAACTCTGCTCTCAACATATAAGTATATTTTGACTGTCAATCTTGAAAAAAAGAATAATCTCAATATCTTTTCTTAAAACTCTACATTTAGAATAGAAACATAATTTTATAAATGGATTTATTTTGACTCATTCAAGTTTTTGCTCATTACCAAATAAGCTTATAATGCGCCCAATGAAGAATAAGATTTACTGTAAAAATTAGTAAATAGACAAAAATATGTACGTTTGCAGTAATATATATGACCGGCGAAAATATATATCCACAAAAAATCAGTGGATTGCAGTATATCAATAACCAGCAACTTAAAGGAGAAGCGACAATGATAAACTGATTTGGGAATATAGTCAATCATTTGACAACCTTTTCACATGGACGAGTCTTAGATTTAATCTCTTTAAAGGCATACGTTGTATACATGAATCAAGTTTCCAGAGAACGTCCCCTTCAACTTGAATTTAATAAACGTAAAAAGTAAGTTCGTCTTTCATGCACTAACAAAGGGGGTCCTTATCAAATCAACTCTCTCTCCCTGCGGGAAATTCTTCACAAGACAAAGTTTTATGTAATTCCTTCTTCCCAATTTCGTTTTTATTGAAACAACCCGATACAGAATGGAAACTTGTCTATCACGAAACATCAATACTGCACAGAGTCTGTTTTATTAACCCGAAATATACCCAGAAAAAAATATCGTACATATTTCTTAGCATTTTATGATGCGATATTTCAGAGGTGCTATTAAGGGTCTGTGCTACGATGCAACACTAATCAGATTATTTTTTATCACAAATTCCTAATTTTTCCCTCCTACTGATTTTGGAAAAAAAGGTTCACCGGATTTCTGCATGTTAAGGTGGTATACTGTATCACACTTCATCATTGTTAGCATTTTGATAAAAGGGCATCGATAATTTGGGCCCTCTGCTGGCTGTATGTAAATACATTGAGGTTAAGAGGTCATGATATGACATGAAAGTAAGGTCGGGTCAGAGACCATTTCGAGTTCTGAGAGGAAAAAGTGAAGGGTCAATTTCCTGATTGGCCCAGACGAAACTTAAGGTTTTCGGAACCTTTCTTCATTATTATGATGCATTTATATGTAGAACATAAAACTAATTGAAACCATAGCCCAAATTAAAAAACAAACAAATATAAAAAAACAAAACAAAAAACCCCCAAACAAACAAACAAACTAGGTCACAGTGACCCAATTTTGTAAATGTCAATTATGTCAAATATATATATTCTATTTTGTGCCGTATTACACATAGGAACAACGTATATATTATATCATGTTCTAATAATGTCTCCCCTCCGAATGAAAAATAATTTTTTTTGGCGATAGCCACCAGAGGGTCCAAATTGGCACTCCTCGTTTTGGCATGCTTGTACCGTCACGAGGCATTTGTTTATGGCAATTTAACTATTTTGCACTTATAGATATTATTCCATTTTTCACCGCCCCTTTCTCACCATTTACAACCTGTAGACATTGCAATTATATCAAATCAAATTATAACTATATATGCATGCCCAATAATTGATGACTTAAAGAAGACAAACCATCCAAAATGTAATTTGAATTCGCTTTTGTCGCAGCATGAATTTCGATACAACTGTTTTACGCTCCAAATAAATTTAGATGAATGCATATTTTACGAGAATCTTTGAAATATGAAAACAACCGTCTATCAATAGAAAGATTTGTTGAGCTATTGTGTTCACCGGATCTATCTTTATAGGAGGTATAGAGGAATCGATAATTAAAAAGACAAAACACGATATTCCTTTTTCTTCTCGCTGTGAATGATTGGGAAGGAATTTCCTGCCTTCCAGAAAATCTTGCAAATTTGTGATAATTTAGATTAGACTGCAATTCTTCTGCACAAATAATAAAGGGCTCCATTGATCTGGTTGGCGACACTACAGGGCGATGTATCATCGCTAACAGATAATCAAAGATAAAAGATGTAGGAAGGGGAAGCCAATTTTTTAAAGTGCATAGCAAGAGGCATTTACACACAGACATGTGTTAAGTTTCCATATTTCAGATTCGCATTGTTTACTATCGTCTATCACTTGTCCCATAACAATTGCACTTTGATGTTAAATATGATTGATGGACATTTTATCCTAGGTCGGATAATGGTATAGACCTGCGAGGTTGAATGCTACTGAAGTGCAAGTCTCAAGAGAAACGACCCATACACTAAATGGTTAATCAGTTTGTTAAAAAAAATGTAGATAACAAGAGGCCAAATGGGACTGTATCGCTCACGTGAATACGTGGTAGTTCAGTGACTGTGGTAACATACTCTATATTTCTCCAGAAGAATGATTTAAAAAAAAAGGGGGGGGGGGGGGGACAACTTCCATAAAACAATGCTTTCTTTCACCCCAAGAAGTCGTTTTAAAGTAATATAGCCAAATTGCTCCTCAGCCACATGGACGGACGGACGACGGACCCAATGGTATGGCATTGGTCCTCCGGATCAGATGAACTTACTGATTTGTGCTTGGGGCATTTTTTACGTGTAGTCAACATGACTGAACATATGCTACAACGAGCCACGCCTTTTCGTTATATTGATCGAACAGCGAAACGAACGTTGCGTAACATTATTAAGTTTATTGTTCTCTTTATAAAATAAAATTGAAAAAAGAAAGAAAAAAAAGCGTCGAATATGGTATCCTGCTTCTGGACAGAGAGAGGGAGAGACGGAACCGGACACGGTATTAATAGAATCTAGAGACGGTATGACGGTTTTATCGATCCGGATCTGCCGGGACAAGGAAGTACAATAAATAGACCGGCCATCTGTAAATTATGTGCCTGGTGAAAACTTAATCCAAAGGGTTATAAACCTAAAGAGCTGTACAGATTCATACGCAGACCCTGGCACGACCTTGACCTTATCTGATAACGAACTTTGGTAACATTATCAAACACGTGAACTGGGTTAAGTATAATAAACGAACTCTCTCTCACTGAATTCGCTTCTGCAACATCATTCATATAAGGATATCAATCACCCTCTATCATATGCAGTGTTTACTATGCTATTGTCGCAGCAGAGAAACTGGCCTCTTTTTGTGATTAATGCAAGAGGTGCCGAAAGTTCGTTTTCCATTGTACTCCATCAACGTTCGGTGTCTCTCATGCTCTTTCATGCGCTTGCCGAGAAACTGTCATCGGTGCTGTGAATTTCAATACCTAAATGTCACAGAAAAAAATCACTTCATAACCACAAGAAGAACGACTACATGCAATATGTCAGTATATGTTATTGTCTTGTCATGTCATTGTATTTTAAATCTCCGGAACATTATCTTTTACTTTACTCTAGACATGCGAATTTGACATCGGCTATACATATATATATATAGAAGAGGACTTGCAAAGCCATTGAAAGTACATCAACATTAAGGACTAGCATCACAAAATCACGAGATTTTGACGTTTTGACATGTTAATGCATTTATAAAAACATTCCCACTAATAACATTACATGCCTTTTGTGAAATTCCTTGTAACGTTTGACAGGACCATACATCACTCCGCTGATAATGTTATTAATTTTGAGGTAAAAGACGTATATTGCTTCTGGAAATTCTTGAGATTGAAATGTATAAAATAAAAACAAAATCTCATTTACGTTTGTAAGTCATTTCCTAATAAATTGTACATTTCTGAAGGAAACACATTTTAAATCCATTCTATTGGTTGATTGATCGACTAAATCCAGATATCTCATCAGCCTAGGAATAATGAAGACTTTTTAATGAAAATTTCAAATAATTCTCAAGGAAAACTGGATAAAAGAACATGTTGTTGTCCAGTGGCGTAGCGGTGGAAACGGCACTCGCCTTTTACCAAAGCCATCGGGGTTCAATTCTTTGTACGTGTCCGTCAGGGCCAACAAGGTTAATTGAAATTGGACTGATGTTGTTATAAACCTCTGATGCAACAATCCGTTAGAAAATAGAACAGAGTTCGAACGATGGCGATGTAAAAAGCATTCCTTTCATATTTTTCGATATTTGTTCAGATATATCAATACATTTGCAACTTCCTTTCAGAAATATAATACGTTTGTTCCAAATATCCTAGAAGGCCGCGGTGGCCGAGTGGTTAATGTGTCCTGACACTTTATCACTAGCCCTCCACCTCTGGGTTGCGAGTTCGAAACCTACGTGGGGCAGGTTGCCAGGTACTTGACCGTAGGCCGGTGGGTTTTCCGGTACTCCGGCTTTCCTCCATCTCTAAAACCTGGCACGTCCTTAAATGACCCTGGCTGTTAATAGGACATTAAACAAAAAGAATCAACATATCCTAGAAGGTGGAATATTTGTTTTATGATGCAGCTACCTATTCGAATACTTGTTGATATGCCTAGTTGTTCCGTTGTCACGTTCCTAGTTCTCTTTTTGAGAATGTAGCTAAACCTGAATTTGACCAAGATTTGTATGCCTGGTGTGGTCGATGAATCAAAACACGCTTAACCTCCAGAAACGCCTGGTCTTATTCTTCAAGCATTCGTCTACCTTTCCATAGGGGTCCATGTTCACCTTTATTTTCTGTTTATATGTTGTCTAGTTGCTTTTGAGGTAGAACAACGGTAACGTTATAACAACGGTATTCTCTGTTGTTTCAATGATAGTATTACAGTACAAACACATCCGACTTTTGTACAGTCATTATAAAAATACTTTTTTTTGTGAAAGGGCATATAAAACTTCATTGCTGTATGTAACCCACTTTGCGTTGATGATAAAATGTTACTAAGCCGTGCTATTACTCCGCTGTATGCGAAACAGTTCATAAATCTACCTCGCTTCAAAGTTGTCTGGATGCATAATCCATATTGGCGTTACGTCTGCTTAAATCCCTACCAAAACAAGACCGCAGAGGTAGCGACATCCTCCCACATGTTTGGCCTTTAATGTCTGACTAAATATCGGTCCTGGCTTAATGTTACTGCTCTCGTAAATACGACGGAATTGATTATGAATTTCTGATCAGACTGTCAGTATACAGCTTTGTCGACATTCAGGGATTGTTCCCTGTCAGTTAAACACTATACGAGCTGCATTTTAGCAACTTAATGTGAGATTAAAATGGATATAATGTTAAACAACAACCATATGTGACAGTCGGACGAGGCGAAGCTAATATTTACTGCATATCACTGAAACCTTGCGAACACATATAACTCTATAAACGCCTTCACCTATCACAAACACTCGAGCAAAACGGCGAGATACATTATCACTTTTGTAGACAAATAATTCTCACAAAATGAGTTTTAATATCCTAGTAATATATAAAAAAAAAACAACAGGTTCTAATCAAACGAATGAAATACACATTAATTATAAAAACATATATTTCATAATACATTGTCGCTAACACTGTCAACCTTTAAAATTAAGCAACTGATCATTTTAATAGATAAAATTGCTTTGTATTGTCTTCTAGAGAGCAGGACGACCCTTAGATGTGATGCGACTGCAAGAAGACTATTTTATAGTGTAATCACACTGGAATATCCTAATCTAGACACAAGATTCTACCATGGTCACGCCGTTCTCATAATGGATTTTCATATTGTGAGTTTAGAGTTTGGAGACAACGACAATAGGAAAGAAGAAAGAGAAGGGAGGAACGAAAGAGTCCACAGTTTTGCAAGCGGAGCAACAGGTTGGTTTTTCTCTTCTTGTTGCCCTCAAAGGGCGTAGAGCAAGTCAACAGGTCTACATTCTTTGTTTTATAACATCATGACATAAGGTCTGATACATTTGAAAGCCAGGGCGACACTTTATCAGATAGCCCTGCAACGGTATGATCGGAACATGCCATTCACCACGAGACTTTAATGATGACGCAGTGTATTTGGTTTCCAAAATAGTTTTGCTGAACTTTGTTGTCATCAGAACCATTTGCCGTAAAAATAATATCAATTCTTCATGACGTTGATATCGGACTCACAAAAAGGTAAACCCTAATTTGAATGCAATTGAAGACAAAAGTGTCGAGCATTTAGTCACATGTTGTCATTAGGGCATATATGTATTGGTGTTCATCCGGAGCATAATTATATATCTTAAAATTTCATGTTGCAGAGGCTGGGCGTTTGCTTTTGTAACTGCAAATCACAAGCACAGATAACGACCATGGGCAACAGGTCACTTCCGTTAAAATAAGATACTGAACAGGTTAACCAATAGCTACCATTCCTCGTCATTTGTTTCTATTGTACGCAAAATTATTACATGTAAAATGACTAGTCCTGATGGACTTATTAATTACATACCTCGCGATAGTTGTGAGGTAAATGCTACAGCAATTGTATTGAAAGATCGTGTCTTATCTTCTTTTTAAACCTATTCAAAGGAATAGAAATGTCGACGACCTGGTGGGAACGAAATCTGGATTTATTTTTATGTAAGTGAAGATTATCTCCTGATTTGTAATGCTACGCCCCCACTACTTAAGGGTCACTTTTACAGTGCGATTTCACTGAAATGCCATCTCTCAGACAGATTGGCACCTATCCTGGTCCATGTACTGAGACCGGATTAGGTGAGTTATCATTCCAAGCTTGTCCCTTTCAATGCTGAGCGTCCACCAGGAAATCACAATTACCATTTTAAAGTCACGACTTGAGGAGAGCGTAGATAGAACTCCTGACTCAGGGCTCAAAAGTGAGTCAGTTTCAAGGGAGACTATTGGAACGGAATCCAAGTTATTTAGAATAGATGTAAAGGGATGGAGATCCGAAATAGAGTTGCCTCTTATAAAACATGTAATTTGGCGAGCTGCTACAATCCGTACATTTGGTTTGTTTTACGTCCTATTAACAGCCAGGGTCATTTAAGGACGTGCCAGGTTTTGGAGGTGGAGGAAAGCCGGAGTACCCGGAGAAAAACCACCAGACTACGGTCAGTACCTGGCAACTGCCCCACGTAGGTTTCGAACTCGCGACCCAGAGGTGAAGGGCTAGTGATGAAGTGTCGGGACATCTTAACCACTCGGCCGTACGACCATACATAGGATGGAATAAAATTAAGAGACTTTCCGACAAACAATACATTTAGTTGTAATATTTCATAGGAATTGGAACATGAATGTGACTGTGGATAATCAGTTACATCTCCGTTCACGTCTATATCGAACGGACGCTTGCTCCTTCATGGAAGCCATACTAGTGAAGCAATCATTCATATGATGGAACTTTGCAAACTAAGAGACTCTTTTGCAAATTCGATATACAGCTAAATACTCTTGTTTCATTCTAGTAAACTTACAAAACAAGTATGGCAACCTTACTTGCTTACCCTTAATGACCACTTCATGTTCTGCCGGCTCATGTATGCAAGTAATGTGTCGTAGAGATTTAATTTATCAAATTGTCACCCTTGCCCTAAAGTCATACTCTTCGTGTGAATCACTCATCTAAAAAGAATGATTGA